>NW_027462947.1:0-24123 GCF_050947455.1 Rhinoderma darwinii
CAAGTAGTCACAGAAACATGGTTCTGAACTTTGCTGCCAGCCGCGAAAGCGAAAGTAACCAAGATCGAGCGTCTAGGATTTACTTGTGAATAGCTCGCCTGGGAAACATCCAGATAAGTCAAAGACAGTGCTTCTATACTAATTGCCAGGCGCTGAGACGAATGCCGCCAAGATCAAGCGTCTAAGACTTACGGTTCAAGAATTAGCCTCAGAAACAGTGGGAAACAGTGCTTCTATACTAATTGCCAGGCGCTGAGACGAATGCCGCCAAGATCGAGCGTCTATGACTTACGGTTCAAGAATTAGCCTCAGAAACAGTGGTTTTGAACATGCTGCCAATAGCTCGCCTGGGAAACATCCAGAGAAGGCCAAGATAGTGTTTTTTAGACTGGCTGCTACGAGCTGAAACGAATGCAACCAAGAGCGAGCGTCTGTGACTTACGGTTCAAGAGTTATTCACAGAAACATGGTTCTGAACTTTGCTGCCAGCCGCGAAAGCGAAAGTAACCAAGATCGAGCGTCTAGGATTTACTTGTCAATAGCTCGCCTGGGAAACATCCAGAGAAGTCAAAGACAGTGCTTCTATACTAATTGCCAGGCGCTGAGACGAATGCCGCCAAGATCGAGCGTCTAAGACTTACGGTTCAAGAATTAGCCTCAGAAACAGTGGGAAACAGTGTTTCTATACTAATTGCCAGGCGCTGAGACGAATGCCGCCAAGATCAAGCGTCAAAGACTTACGGTTCAAGAATTAGCCTCAGAAACAGTGGTTCTGAACATGCTGCCAATAGCTCGCCTGGGAAACATCCAGAGAAGTCCAAGATAGTGTTTTTTAGACTGGCTGCCACGAGCTGAAACGAATGCAGCCAAGAGCGAGCGTCTGTGACTTACGGTTCAAGAGTTATTCACAGAAACATGGTTCTGAACTTTGCTGCCAGCCGCGAAAGCGAAAATAACCAAGATCGAGCGTCTAGGATTTACTTGTCAATAACTCGCCTGGGAAACATCCAGAGAAGTCAAAGACAGTGCTTCAATACTAATTGCCAGGCGCTGAGACGAATGCCGCCAAGATCGAGCGTCTAAGACTTACGGTTCAAGAATTAGCCTCAGAAACAGTGGGAAACAGTGTTTCTATACTAATTGCCAGGCGCTGAGACGAATGCCGCCAAGATCAAGCGTCAAAGACTTACGGTTCAAGAATTAGCCTCAGAAACAGTGGGAAACAGTGCTTTTATACTAATTGCCAGGCGCTGAGACGAATGCCGCCAAGATCGAGCGTCTATGACTTACGGTTCAAGAATTAGCCTCAGAAACAGTGGTTCTTAACATGCTGCCAATAGCTCGCCTGGGAAACATCCAGAGAAGTCCAAGATAGTGTTTTTTTTGACTGGCTGCCACGAGCTGAAACGAATGCAACCAAGAGCGAGCGTCTGTGACTTACGGTTCAAGAGTTATTCACAGAAACATGGTTCTGAACTTTGCTGCCAGCCGCGAAAGCGAAAGTAACCAAGATCGAGCGTCTAGGATTTACTTGTCAATAGCTCGCCTGGGAAACATCCAGAGAAGTCAAAGACAGTGCTTCTATACTAATTGCCAGGCGCTGAGACGAATGCCGCCAAGATCGAGCGTCTAAGACTTACGGTTCAAGAATTAGCCTCAGAAACAGTGGGAAACAATGTTTTCTATACTAATTGCCAGGCGCTGAGACGAATGCCGCCAAGATCAAGCGTCAAAGACTTACGGTTCAAGAATTAGCCTCATAAACAGTGGGAAACAGTGCTTTTATACTAATTGCCAGGCGCTGAGACGAATGCCGCCAAGATCGAGCGTCTAAGACTTACGGTTCAAGAATTAGCCTCAGAAACAGTGGTTCTGAACATGCTGCCAATAGCTCGTCTGGGAAACATCCAGAGAAGTCCAAGATAGTGTTTTTTAGACTGGCTGCCACGAGCTGAAACGAATGCAACCAAGAGCGAGCGTCTGTGACTTACGGTTCAAGAGTTATTCACAGAAACATGGTTCTGAACTTTGCTGCCAGCCGCGAAAGCGAAAGTAACCAAGATCGAGCGTCTAGGATTTAATTGTCAATAGCTCGCCTGGGAAACAGCCAGAGAAGTCAAAGACAGTGCTTCTATACTAATTGCCAGGCGCTGAGACGAATGCCGCCAAGATCGAGCGTCTAAGACTTACGGTTCAAGAATTAGCCTCAGAAACAGTGGGAAACAGTGTTTCTATACTAATTGCCAGGCGCTGAGACGAATGCCGCCAAGATCAAGCGTCAAAGACTTACGGTTCAAGAATTAGCCTCAGAAACAGTGGGAAACAGTGCTTCTATACTAATTGCCAGGCGCTGAGACGAATGCCGCCAAGATCGAGCGTCTATGACTTACGGTTCAAGAATTAGCCTCAGAAACAGTGTTTCTAAACATGCTGCCAATAGTTTGCCTGGGAAACATCCAGAGAAGTCCAAGATAGTGTTTTTTAGACTGGCTGCCACGAGCTGAAACGAATGCAACCAAGAGCGAGCGTCTGTGACTTACGGTTCAAGAGTTATTCACAGAAACATGGTTCTGAACTTTGCTGCCAGCCGCGAAAGCGAAAGTAACCAAGATCGAGCGTCTAGGATTTACTTGTCAATAGCTCGCCTGGGAAACAGCCAGAGAAGTCAAAGACAGTGCTTCTATACTAATTGCCAGGCGCTGAGACGAATGCCGCCAAGATCGAGCGTCTAAGACTTACAGTTCAAGAATTAGCCTCAGAAACAGTGGGAAACAGTGTTTCTATACTAATTGCCAGGCGCTGAGACGAATGCCGCCAAGATCAAGCGTCAAAGACTTACGGTTCAAGAATTAGCCTCAGAAACAGTGGGAAACAGTGCTTCTATACTAATTGCCAGGCGCTGAGACGAATGCCGCCAAGATCGAGCGTCTATGACTTACGGTTCAAGAATTAGCCTCAGAAACAGTGTTTCTAAACATGCTGCCAATAGTTTGCCTGGGAAACATCCAGAGAAGTCCAAGATAGTGTTTTTTAGACTGGCTGCCACGAGCTGAAACGAATGCAACCAAGAGCGAGCGTCTGTGACTTACGGTTCAAGAGTTATTCACAGAAACATGGTTCTGAACTTTGCTGCCAGCCGCGAAAGCGAAAGTAACCAAGATCGAGCGTCTAGGATTTACTTGTCAATAGCTCGCCTGCGAAACATCCAGAGAAGTCAAAGACAGTGCTTCCATACTAATTGCCAGGCGCTGAGACGAATGCCGCCAAGATCGAGCGTCTAAGACTTACGGTTCAAGAATTAGCCTCAGAAACAGTGGGAAACAGTGTTTCTATACTAATTGCCAGGCGCTGAGACGAATGCCGCCAAGATCGAGCGTCTATGACTTACGGTTCAAGAATTAGCCTCAGAAACAGTGGTTCTGAACATGCTGCCAATAGCTCACCTGGGAAACATCCAGAGAAGTCCAAGATAGTGTTTTTTAGACTGGCTGCCACGAGCTGAAACGAATGCAGCCAAGAGCGAGCGTCTATTACTTACGGTTCAAGAGTTATTCACAGAAACATGGTTCTGAACTTTGCTGCCAGCCGCGAAAGCGAAAATAACCAAGATCGAGCGTCTAGGATTTACTTGTCAATAGCTCGCCTGGGAAACATCCAGTGAAGTCAAAGACAGTGCTTCTATACTAATTGCCAGGCGCTGAGACGAATGCCGCCAAGATCGAGCGTCTATGACTTACGGTTCAAGAATTAGCCTCAGAAACTGTGGGAAACAGTGCTTCTATACTAATTTCCAGGCGCTGAGACGAATGCCGCCAAGATCGAGCGTCTATGACTTACGGTTCAAGAATTAGCCTCAGAAACAGTGATTCTGAACATGCTGCCAATAGCTCGCCTGGGAAACATTGAGAGAAGTCCAAGATAGTGTTTTTTAGACTGGCTGCCACGAGCTGAAACGAATGCAGCCAAGAGCGAGCGTCTGTCACTTACGGTTCAAGAGTTATTCACAGAAACATGGTTCTGAACTTTGCTGCCAGCCGCGAAAGCGAAAGTAACCAAGATCGAGCGTCTAGGATTTACTTGTCAATAGCTCGCCTGGGAACAGCCAGAGAAGTCTAAGATAGTGTTTTTTAGACTGGCTGCCACGAGCTGAAACGAATGCAACCAAGAGCGAGCGTCTGTGACTTACGGTTCAAGAGTTATTCACAGAAACATGGTTCTGAACTTTGCTGCCAGCCGCGAAAGCGAAAGTAACCAAGATCGAGCGTCTAGGATTTACTTGTGAATAGCTCGCCTGGGAAACATCCAGATAAGTCAAAGACAGTGCTTCTATACTAATTGCCAGGCGCTGAGACGAATGCCGCCAAGATCAAGCGTCTAAGACTTACGGTTCAAGAATTAGCCTCAGAAACAGTGGGAAACAGTGCTTCTATACTAATTGCCAGGCGCTGAGACGAATGCCGCCAAGATCGAGCGTCTATGACTTACGGTTCAAGAATTAGCCTCAGAAACAGTGGTTTTGAACATGCTGCCAATAGCTCGCCTGGGAAACATCCAGAGAAGGCCAAGATAGTGTTTTTTAGACTGGCTGCTACGAGCTGAAACGAATGCAACCAAGAGCGAGCGTCTGTGACTTACGGTTCAAGAGTTATTCACAGAAACATGGTTCTGAACTTTGCTGCCAGCCGCGAAAGCGAAAGTAACCAAGATCGAGCGTCTAGGATTTACTTGTCAATAGCTCGCCTGGGAAACATCCAGAGAAGTCAAAGACAGTGCTTCTATACTAATTGCCAGGCGCTGAGACGAATGCCGCCAAGATCGAGCGTCTAAGACTTACGGTTCAAGAATTAGCCTCAGAAACAGTGGGAAACAGTGTTTCTATACTAATTGCCAGGCGCTGAGACGAATGCCGCCAAGATCAAGCGTCAAAGACTTACGGTTCAAGAATTAGCCTCAGAAACAGTGGTTCTGAACATGCTGCCAATAGCTCGCCTGGGAAACATCCAGAGAAGTCCAAGATAGTGTTTTTTAGACTGGCTGCCACGAGCTGAAACGAATGCAGCCAAGAGCGAGCGTCTGTGACTTACGGTTCAAGAGTTATTCACAGAAACATGGTTCTGAACTTTGCTGCCAGCCGCGAAAGCGAAAATAACCAAGATCGAGCGTCTAGGATTTACTTGTCAATAACTCGCCTGGGAAACATCCAGAGAAGTCAAAGACAGTGCTTCAATACTAATTGCCAGGCGCTGAGACGAATGCCGCCAAGATCGAGCGTCTAAGACTTACGGTTCAAGAATTAGCCTCAGAAACAGTGGGAAACAGTGTTTCTATACTAATTGCCAGGCGCTGAGACGAATGCCGCCAAGATCAAGCGTCAAAGACTTACGGTTCAAGAATTAGCCTCAGAAACAGTGGGAAACAGTGCTTTTATACTAATTGCCAGGCGCTGAGACGAATGCCGCCAAGATCGAGCGTCTATGACTTACGGTTCAAGAATTAGCCTCAGAAACAGTGGTTCTTAACATGCTGCCAATAGCTCGCCTGGGAAACATCCAGAGAAGTCCAAGATAGTGTTTTTTTTGACTGGCTGCCACGAGCTGAAACGAATGCAACCAAGAGCGAGCGTCTGTGACTTACGGTTCAAGAGTTATTCACAGAAACATGGTTCTGAACTTTGCTGCCAGCCGCGAAAGCGAAAGTAACCAAGATCGAGCGTCTAGGATTTACTTGTCAATAGCTCGCCTGGGAAACATCCAGAGAAGTCAAAGACAGTGCTTCTATACTAATTGCCAGGCGCTGAGACGAATGCCGCCAAGATCGAGCGTCTAAGACTTACGGTTCAAGAATTAGCCTCAGAAACAGTGGGAAACAATGTTTCTATACTAATTGCCAGGCGCTGAGACGAATGCCGCCAAGATCAAGCGTCAAAGACTTACGGTTCAAGAATTAGCCTCATAAACAGTGGGAAACAGTGCTTTTATACTAATTGCCAGGCGCTGAGACGAATGCCGCCAAGATCGAGCGTCTAAGACTTACGGTTCAAGAATTAGCCTCAGAAACAGTGGTTCTGAACATGCTGCCAATAGCTCGTCTGGGAAACATCCAGAGAAGTCCAAGATAGTGTTTTTTAGACTGGCTGCCACGAGCTGAAACGAATGCAGCCAAGAGCGAGCGTCTGTGACTTACGGTTCAAGAGTTATTCACAGAAACATGGTTCTGAACTTTGCTGCCAGCCGCGAAAGCGAAAGTAACCAAGATCGAGCGTCTAGGATTTACTTGTCAATAGCTCGACTGCGAAACATCCAGAGAAGTCAAAGACAGTGCTTCAATACTAATTGCCAGGCGCTGAGACGAATGCCGCCAAGATCGAGCGTCTAAGACTTACGGTTCAAGAATTAGCCTCAGAAACAGTGGGAAACAGTGTTTCTATACTAATTGCCAGGCGCTGAGACGAATGCCGCCAAGATCAAGCGTCAAAGACTTACGGTTCAAGAATTAGCCTCAGAAACAGTGGGAAACAGTGCTTTTATACTAATTGCCAGGCGCTGAGACGAATGCCGCCAAGATCGAGCGTCTATGACTTACGGTTCAAGAATTAGCCTCAGAAACAGTGGTTCTAAACATGCTGCCAATAGCTCGCCTGGTAAACATCCAGAGAAGTCCAAGATAGTGTTTTTTTAGACTGGCTGCCACGAGCTGAAACGAATGCAACCAAGAGCGAGCGTCTGTGACTTACGGTTCAAGAGTTATTCACAGAAACATGGTTCTGAACTTTGCTGCCAGCCGCGAAAGCGAAAGTAACCAAGATCGAGCGTCTAGGATTTACTTGTCAATAGCTCGCCTGGGAAACATCCAGAGAAGTCAAAGACAGTGCTTCTATACTAATTGCCAGGCGCTGAGACGAATGCCGCCAAGATCGAGCGTCTAAGACTTACGGTTCAAGAATTAGCCTCAGAAACAGTGGGAAACAGTGTTTCTATACTAATTGCCAGGCGCTGAGACGAATGCCGCCAAGATCGAGCGTCTATGACTTACGGTTCAAGAATTAGCCTCAGAAACAGTGGTTCTGAACATGCTGCCAATAGCTCACCTGGGAAACATCCAGAGAAGTCCAAGATAGTGTTTTTTAGACTGGCTGCCACGAGCTGAAACGAATGCAGCCAAGAGCGAGCGTCTATTACTTACGGTTCAAGAGTTATTCACAGAAACATGGTTCTGAACTTTGCTGCCAGCCGCGAAAGCGAAAATAACCAAGATCGAGCGTCTAGGATTTACTTGTCAATAGCTCGCCTGGGAAACATCCAGTGAAGTCAAAGACAGTGCTTCTATACTAATTGCCAGGCGCTGAGACGAATGCCGCCAAGATCGAGCGTCTATGCCTTACGGTTCAAGAATTAGCCTCAGAAACTGTGGGAAACAGTGCTTCTATACTAATTTCCAGGCGCTGAGACGAATGCCGCCAAGATCGAGCGTCTATGACTTACGGTTCAAGAATTAGCCTCAGAAACAGTGATTCTGAACATGCTGCCAATAGCTCGCCTGGGAAACATTGAGAGAAGTCCAAGATAGTGTTTTTTAGACTGGCTGCCACGAGCTGAAACGAATGCAGCCAAGAGCGAGCGTCTGTCACTTACGGTTCAAGAGTTATTCACAGAAACATGGTTCTGAACTTTGCTGCCAGCCGCGAAAGCGAAAGTAACCAAGATCGAGCGTCTAGGATTTACTTGTCAATAGCTCGCCTGGGAAACAGCCAGAGAAGTCCAAGATAGTGTTTTTTAGACTGGCTGCCACGAGCTGAAACGAATGCAACCAAGAGCGAGCGTCTGTGACTTACGGTTCAAGAGTTATTCACAGAAACATGGTTCTGAACTTTGCTGCCAGCCGCGAAAGCGAAAGTAACCAAGATCGAGCGTCTAGGATTTACTTGTGAATAGCTCGCCTGGGAAACATCCAGATAAGTCAAAGACAGTGCTTCTATACTAATTGCCAGGCGCTGAGACGAATGCCGCCAAGATCAAGCGTCTAAGACTTACGGTTCAAGAATTAGCCTCAGAAACAGTGGGAAACAGTGCTTCTATACTAATTGCCAGGCGCTGAGACGAATGCCGCCAAGATCGAGCGTCTATGACTTACGGTTCAAGAATTAGCCTCAGAAACAGTGGTTTTGAACATGCTGCCAATAGCTCGCCTGGGAAACATCCAGAGAAGGCCAAGATAGTGTTTTTTAGACTGGCTGCTACGAGCTGAAACGAATGCAACCAAGAGCGAGCGTCTGTGACTTACGGTTCAAGAGTTATTCACAGAAACATGGTTCTGAACTTTGCTGCCAGCCGCGAAAGCGAAAGTAACCAAGATCGAGCGTCTAGGATTTACTTGTCAATAGCTCGCCTGGGAAACATCCAGAGAAGTCAAAGACAGTGCTTCTATACTAATTGCCAGGCGCTGAGACGAATGCCGCCAAGATCGAGCGTCTAAGACTTACGGTTCAAGAATTAGCCTCAGAAACAGTGGGAAACAGTGTTTCTATACTAATTGCCAGGCGCTGAGACGAATGCCGCCAAGATCAAGCGTCAAAGACTTACGGTTCAAGAATTAGCCTCAGAAACAGTGGTTCTGAACATGCTGCCAATAGCTCGCCTGGGAAACATCCAGAGAAGTCCAAGATAGTGTTTTTTAGACTGGCTGCCACGAGCTGAAACGAATGCAGCCAAGAGCGAGCGTCTGTGACTTACGGTTCAAGAGTTATTCACAGAAACATGGTTCTGAACTTTGCTGCCAGCCGCGAAAGCGAAAATAACCAAGATCGAGCGTCTAGGATTTACTTGTCAATAACTCGCCTGGGAAACATCCAGAGAAGTCAAAGACAGTGCTTCAATACTAATTGCCAGGCGCTGAGACGAATGCCGCCAAGATCGAGCGTCTAAGACTTACGGTTCAAGAATTAGCCTCAGAAACAGTGGGAAACAGTGTTTCTATACTAATTGCCAGGCGCTGAGACGAATGCCGCCAAGATCAAGCGTCAAAGACTTACGGTTCAAGAATTAGCCTCAGAAACAGTGGGAAACAGTGCTTTTATACTAATTGCCAGGCGCTGAGACGAATGCCGCCAAGATCGAGCGTCTATGACTTACGGTTCAAGAATTAGCCTCAGAAACAGTGGTTCTAAACATGCTGCCAATAGCTCGCCTGGGAAACATCCAGAGAAGTCCAAGATAGTGTTTTTTTTGACTGGCTGCCACGAGCTGAAACGAATGCAACCAAGAGCGAGCGTCTGTGACTTACGGTTCAAGAGTTATTCACAGAAACATGGTTCTGAACTTTGCTGCCAGCCGCGAAAGCGAAAGTAACCAAGATCGAGCGTCTAGGATTTACTTGTGAATAGCTCGCCTGGGAAACATCCAGATAAGTCAAAGACAGTGCTTCTATACTAATTGCCAGGCGCTGAGACGAATGCCGCCAAGATCAAGCGTCTAAGACTTACGGTTCAAGAATTAGCCTCAGAAACAGTGGGAAACAGTGCTTCTATACTAATTGCCAGGCGCTGAGACGAATGCCGCCAAGATCGAGCGTCTATGACTTACGGTTCAAGAATTAGCCTCAGAAACAGTGGTTTTGAACATGCTGCCAATAGCTCGCCTGGGAAACATCCAGAGAAGGCCAAGATAGTGTTTTTTAGACTGGCTGCTACGAGCTGAAACGAATGCAACCAAGAGCGAGCGTCTGTGACTTACGGTTCAAGAGTTATTCACAGAAACATGGTTCTGAACTTTGCTGCCAGCCGCGAAAGCGAAAGTAACCAAGATCGAGCGTCTAGGATTTACTTGTCAATAGCTCGCCTGGGAAACATCCAGAGAAGTCAAAGACAGTGCTTCTATACTAATTGCCAGGCGCTGAGACGAATGCCGCCAAGATCGAGCGTCTAAGACTTACGGTTCAAGAATTAGCCTCAGAAACAGTGGGAAACAGTGTTTCTATACTAATTGCCAGGCGCTGAGACGAATGCCGCCAAGATCAAGCGTCAAAGACTTACGGTTCAAGAATTAGCCTCAGAAACAGTGGTTCTGAACATGCTGCCAATAGCTCGCCTGGGAAACATCCAGAGAAGTCCAAGATAGTGTTTTTTAGACTGGCTGCCACGAGCTGAAACGAATGCAGCCAAGAGCGAGCGTCTGTGACTTACGGTTCAAGAGTTATTCACAGAAACATGGTTCTGAACTTTGCTGCCAGCCGCGAAAGCGAAAATAACCAAGATCGAGCGTCTAGGATTTACTTGTCAATAACTCGCCTGGGAAACATCCAGAGAAGTCAAAGACAGTGCTTCAATACTAATTGCCAGGCGCTGAGACGAATGCCGCCAAGATCGAGCGTCTAAGACTTACGGTTCAAGAATTAGCCTCAGAAACAGTGGGAAACAGTGTTTCTATACTAATTGCCAGGCGCTGAGACGAATGCCGCCAAGATCAAGCGTCAAAGACTTACGGTTCAAGAATTAGCCTCAGAAACAGTGGGAAACAGTGCTTTTATACTAATTGCCAGGCGCTGAGACGAATGCCGCCAAGATCGAGCGTCTATGACTTACGGTTCAAGAATTAGCCTCAGAAACAGTGGTTCTAAACATGCTGCCAATAGCTCGCCTGGGAAACATCCAGAGAAGTCCAAGATAGTGTTTTTTTTGACTGGCTGCCACGAGCTGAAACGAATGCAACCAAGAGCGAGCGTCTGTGACTTACGGTTCAAGAGTTATTCACAGAAACATGGTTCTGAACTTTGCTGCCAGCCGCGAAAGCGAAAGTAACCAAGATCGAGCGTCTAGGATTTACTTGTCAATAGCTCGCCTGGGAAACATCCAGAGAAGTCAAAGACAGTGCTTCTATACTAATTGCCAGGCGCTGAGACGAATGCCGCCAAGATCGAGCGTCTAAGACTTACGGTTCAAGAATTAGCCTCAGAAACAGTGGGAAACAATGTTTCTATACTAATTGCCAGGCGCTGAGACGAATGCCGCCAAGATCAAGCGTCAAAGACTTACGGTTCAAGAATTAGCCTCAGAAACAGTGGGAAACAGTGCTTTTATACTAATTGCCAGGCGCTGAGACGAATGCCGCCAAGATCGAGCGTCTAAGACTTACGGTTCAAGAATTAGCCTCAGAAACAGTGGTTCTGAACATGCTGCCAATAGCTCGTCTGGGAAACATCCAGAGAAGTCCAAGATAGTGTTTTTTAGACTGGCTGCCACGAGCTGAAACGAATGCAGCCAAGAGCGAGCGTCTGTGACTTAAGGTTCAAGAGTTATTCACAGAAACATGGTTCTGAACTTTGCTGCCAGCCGCGAAAGCGAAAGTAACCAAGATCGAGCGTCTAGGATTTACTTGTCAATAGCTCGACTGCGAAACATCCAGAGAAGTCAAAGACAGTGCTTCAATACTAATTGCCAGGCGCTGAGACGAATGCCGCCAAGATCGAGCGTCTAAGACTTACGGTTCAAGAATTAGCCTCAGAAACAGTGGGAAACAGTGTTTCTATACTAATTGCCAGGCGCTGAGACGAATGCCGCCAAGATCAAGCGTCAAAGACTTACGGTTCAAGAATTAGCCTCAGAAACAGTGGGAAACAGTGCTTTTATACTAATTGCCAGGCGCTGAGACGAATGCCGCCAAGATCGAGCGTCTATGACTTACGGTTCAAGAATTAGCCTCAGAAACAGTGGTTCTAAACATGCTGCCAATAGCTCGCCTGGTAAACATCCAGAGAAGTCCAAGATAGTGTTTTTTTAGACTGGCTGCCACGAGCTGAAACGAATGCAACCAAGAGCGAGCGTCTGTGACTTACGGTTCAAGAGTTATTCACAGAAACATGGTTCTGAACTTTGCTGCCAGCCGCGAAAGCGAAAGTAACCAAGATCGAGCGTCTAGGATTTACTTGTCAATAGCTCGCCTGGGAAACATCCAGAGAAGTCAAAGACAGTGCTTCTATACTAATTGCCAGGCGCTGAGACGAATGCCGCCAAGATCGAGCGTCTAAGACTTACGGTTCAAGAATTAGCCTCAGAAACAGTGGGAAACAATGTTTCTATACTAATTGCCAGGCGCTGAGACGAATGCCGCCAAGATCAAGCGTCAAAGACTTACGGTTCAAGAATTAGCCTCAGAAACAGTGGGAAACAGTGCTTTTATACTAATTGCCAGGCGCTGAGACGAATGCCGCCAAGATCGAGCGTCTAAGACTTACGGTTCAAGAATTAGCCTCAGAAACAGTGGTTCTGAACATGCTGCCAATAGCTCGTCTGGGAAACATCCAGAGAAGTCCAAGATAGTGTTTTTTAGACTGGCTGCCACGAGCTGAAACGAATGCAGCCAAGAGCGAGCGTCTGTGACTTACGGTTCAAGAGTTATTCACAGAAACATGGTTCTGAACTTTGCTGCCAGCCGCGAAAGCGAAAGTAACCAAGATCGAGCGTCTAGGATTTACTTGTCAATAGCTCGACTGCGAAACATCCAGAGAAGTCAAAGACAGTGCTTCTATACTAACTGCCAGGCGCTGAGATGAATGCCGCCAAGATCGAGCGTCTAAGACTTACGGTTCAAGAATTAGCCTCAGAAACAGTGGGAAACAGTGTTTCTATACTAATTGCCAGGCGCTGAGACGAATGCCGCCAAGATCGAGCGTCTATGACTTACGGTTCAAGAATTAGCCTCAGAAACAGTGGTTCTGAACATGCTGCCAATAGCTCACCTGGGAAACATCCAGAGAAGTCCAAGATAGTGTTTTTTAGACTGGCTGCCACGAGCTGAAACAAATGCAGCCAAGAGCGAGCGTCTGTCACTTACGGTTCAAGATTTATTCACAGAAACATGGTTCTGAACTTTGCTGCCAGCCGCGAAAGCGAAAGTAACCAAGATCGAGCGTCTAGGATTTACTTGTGAATAGCTCGCCTGGGAAACATCCAGATAAGCAAAAACAGTGCTTCTATACTAATTGCCAGGCGCTGAGACGAATGCCGCCAAGATCAAGCGTCTAAGACTTACGGTTCAAGAATTAGCCTCAGAAACAGTGGGAAACAGTGCTTCTATACTAATTGCCAGGCGCTGAGACGAATGCCGCCAAGATCGAGCGTCTATGACTTACGGTTCAAGAATTAGCCTCAGAAACAGTGGTTTTGAACATGCTGCCAATAGCTCGCCTGGGAAACATCCAGAGAAGGCCAAGATAGTGTTTTTTTAGACTGGCTGCCACGAGCTGAAACGAATGCAACCAAGAGCGAGCGTCTGTGACTTACGGTTCAAGAGTTATTCACAGAAACATGGTTCTGAACTTTGCTGCCAGCCGCGAAAGCGAAAGTAACCAAGATCGAGCGTCTAGGATTTACTTGTCAATAGCTCGCCTGGGAAACATCCAGAGAAGTCAAAGACAGTGCTTCTATACTAATTGCCAGGCGCTGAGACGAATGCCGCCAAGATCGAGCGTCTAAGACTTACGGTTCAAGAATTAGCCTCAGAAACAGTGGGAAACAGTGTTTCTATACTAATTGGCAGGCGCTGAGACGAATGCCGCCAAGATCAAGCGTCAAAGACTTACGGTTCAAGAATTAGCCTCAGAAACAGTGGGAAACAGTGCTTTTATACTAATTGCCAGGCGCTGAGACAAATGCCGCCAAGATCGAGCGTCTATGACTTACGGTTCAAGAATTAGCCTCAGAAACAGTGGTTCTGAACATGCTGCCAATAGCTCGCCTGGGAAACATCCAGAGAAGTCCAAGATAGTGTTTTTTAGACTGGCTGCCACGAGCTGAAACGAATGCAGCCAAGAGCGAGCGTCTGTGACTTACGGTTCAAGAGTTATTCACAGAAACATGGTTCTGAACTTTGCTGCCAGCCGCGAAAGCGAAAATAACCAAGATCGAGCGTCTAGGATTTACTTGTCAATAGCTCGCCTGCGAAACATCCAGAGAAGTCAAAGACAGTGCTTCTATACTAATTGCCAGGCGCTGAGATGAATGCCGCCAAGATCGAGCGTCTAAGACTTACGGTTCAAGAATTAGCCTCAGAAACAGTGGGAAACAGTGTTTCTATACTAATTGCCAGGCGCTGAGACGAATGCCGCCAAGATCGAGCGTCTATGACTTACGGTTCAAGAATTAGCCTCAGAAACAGTGGTTCTGAACATGCTGCCAATAGCTCGCCTGGGAAACATCCAGAGAAGTCCAAGATAGTGTTTTTTAGACTGGCTGCCACGAGCTGAAACGAATGCAACCAAGAGCGAGCGTCTGTGACTTACGGTTCAAGAGTTATTCACAGAAACATGGTTCTGAACTTTGCTGCCAGCCGCGAAAGCGAAAATAACCAAGATCGAGCGTCTAGGATTTACTTTTCAATAGCTCGCCTGGGAAACATCCAGAGAAGTCAAAGACAGTGCTTCTATACTAATTGCCAGGCGCTGAGACGAATGCCGCCAAGATCAAGCGTCTAAGACTTACGGTTCAAGAATTAGCCTCAGAAACAGTGGGAAACAGTGCTTCTATACTAATTGCCAGGCGCTGAGACGAATGCCGCCAAGATCGAGCGTCTATGACTTACGGTTCAAGAATTAGCCTCAGAAACAGTGGTTTTGAACATGCTGCCAATAGCTCGCCTGGGAAACATCCAGAGAAGGCCAAGATAGTGTTTTTTTAGACTGGCTGCCACGAGCTGAAACGAATGCAACCAAGAGCGAGCGTCTGTGACTTACGGTTCAAGAGTTATTCACAGAAACATGGTTCTGAACTTTGCTGCCAGCCGCGAAAGCGAAAGTAACCAAGATCGAGCGTCTAGGATTTACTTGTCAATAGCTCGCCTGGGAAACATCCAGAGAAGTCAAAGACAGTGCTTCTATACTAATTGCCAGGCGCTGAGACGAATGCCGCCAAGATCGAGCGTCTAAGACTTACGGTTCAAGAATTAGCCTCAGAAACAGTGGGAAACAGTGTTTCTATACTAATTGCCAGGCGCTGAGACGAATGCCGCCAAGATCAAGCGTCAAAGACTTACGGTTCAAGAATTAGCCTCAGAAACAGTGGGAAACAGTGCTTTTATACTAATTGCCAGGCGCTGAGACGAATGCCGCCAAGATCGAGCGTCTATGACTTACGGTTCAAGAATTAGCCTCAGAAACAGTGGTTCTGAACATGCTGCCAATAGCTCACATGGGAAATATCCAGAGAAGTCCAAGATAGTGTTTTTTAGACTGGCTGCCACGAGCTGAAACGAATGCAGCCAAGAGCGAGCGTCTGTGACTTACGGTTCAAGAGTTATTCGCAGAAACATGGTTCTGAACTTTGCTGCCAGCCGCGAAAGCGAAAATAACCAAGATCGAGCGTCTAGGATTTACTTGTCAATAGCTCGCCTGGGAAACATCCAGAGAAGTCAAAGACAGTGCTTCTATACTAATTGCCAGGCGCTGAGACAAATGCCGCCAAGATCGAGCGTCTATGACTTACGGTTCAAGAATTAGCCTCAGAAACAGTGGTTCTGAACATGCTGCCAATAGCTCGCCTGGGAAACATCCAGAGAAGTCCAAGATAGTGTTTTTTAGACTGGCTGCCACGAGCTGAAACGAATGCAGCCAAGAGCGAGCGTCTGTGACTTACGGTTCAAGAGTTATTCACAGAAACATGGTTCTGAACTTTGCTGCCAGCCGCGAAAGCGAAAATAACCAAGATCGAGCGTCTAGGATTTACTTGTCAATAGCTCGCCTGCGAAACATCCAGAGAAGTCAAAGACAGTGCTTCTATACTAATTGCCAGGCGCTGAGATGAATGCCGCCAAGATCGAGCGTCTAAGACTTACGGTTCAAGAATTAGCCTCAGAAACAGTGGGAAACAGTGTTTCTATACTAATTGCCAGGCGCTGAGACGAATGCCGCCAAGATCGAGCGTCTATGACTTACGGTTCAAGAATTAGCCTCAGAAACAGTGGTTCTGAACATGCTGCCAATAGCTCACCTGGGAAACATCCAGAGAAGTCCAAGATAGTGTTTTTTAGACTGGCTGCCACGAGCTGAAACGAATGCAGCCAAGAGCGAGCGTCTGTCACTTACGGTTCAAGATTTATTCACAGAAACATGGTTCTGAACTTTGCTGCCAGCCGCGAAAGCGAAAGTAACCAAGATCGAGCGTCTAGGATTTACTTGTCAATAGCTCGCCTGAGAAACATCCAGAGAAGTCAAAGACAGTGCTTCTATACTAATTGCCAGGCGCTGAGACGAATGCCGCCAAGATCGAGCGTCTAAGACTTACGGTTCAAGAATTAGCCTCAGAAACAGTGGGAAACAGTGTTTCTATACTAATTGCCAGGCGCTGAGACGAATGCCGCCAAGATCAAGCGTCAAAGACTTACGGTTCAAGAATTAGCCTCAGAAACAGTGGGAAACAGTGCTTTTATACTAATTGCCAGGCGCTGAGACGAATGCCGCCAAGATCGAGCGTCTATGACTTACGGTTCAAGAATTAGCCTCAGAAACAGTGGTTCTAAACATGCTGCCAATAGCTCGCCTGGGAAACATCCAGAGAAGTCCAAGATAGTGTTTTTTAGACTGGCTGCCACGAGCTGAAACCAATGCAACCAAGAGCGAGCGTCTGTGACTTACGGTTCAAGAGTTATTCACAGAAACATGGTTCTGAACTTTGCTGCCAGCCGCGAAAGCGAAAATAACCAAGATCGAGCGTCTAGGATTTACTTGTCAATAGCTCGCCTGGGAAACATCCAGAGAAGTCAAAGACAGTGCTTCTATACTAATTGCCAGGCGCTGAGATGAATGCCGCCAAGATCGAGCGTCTAAGACTTACGGTTCAAGAATTAGCCTCAGAAACAGTGGGAAACAGTGTTTCTATACTAATTGCCAGGCGCTGAGACGAATGCCGCCAAGATCGAGCGTCTATGACTTACGGTTCAAGAATTAGCCTCAGAAACAGTGGTTCTGAACATGCTGCCCAAGATAGTGTTTTTTAGACTGGCTGCCACGAGCTGAAACGAATGCAGCCAAGAGCGAGCGTCTGTCACGGTTCAAGATTTATTCACAGAAACATGGTTCTGAACTTTGCTGCCAGCCGCGAAAGCGAAAGTAACCAAGATCGAGCGTCTAGGATTTACTTGTCAATAGCTCGCCTGGGAAACATCCAGATAAGTCAAAGACAGTGCTTCTATACTAATTGCCAGGCGCTGAGACGAATGCCGCCAAGATCAAGCGTCTAAGACTTACGGTTCAAGAATTAGCCTCAGAAACAGTGGGAAACAGTGCTTCTATACTAATTGCCAGGCGCTGAGACGAATGCCGCCAAGATCGAGCGTCTATGACTTACGGTTCAAAAATTAGCCTCAGAAACAGTGGTTCTGAACATGCTGCCAATAGCTCACCTGGGAAACATCCAGAGAAGTCCAAGATAGTGTTTTTTAGACTGGCTGCCACGAGCTGAAACAAATGCAGCCAAGAGCGAGCGTCTGTCACTTACGGTTCAAGATTTATTCACAGAAACATGGTTCTGAACTTTGCTGCCAGCCGCGAAAGCGAAAGTAACCAAGATCGAGCGTCTAGGATTTACTTGTGAATAGCTCGCCTGGGAAACATCCAGATAAGTCAAAGACAGTGCTTCTATACTAATTGCCAGGCGCTGAGACGAATGCCGCCAAGATCAAGCGTCTAAGACTTACGGTTCAAGAATTAGCCTCAGAAACAGTGGGAAACAGTGCTTCTATACTAATTGCCAGGCGCTGAGACGAATGCCGCCAAGATCGAGCGTCTATGACTTACGGTTCAAGAATTAGCCTCAGAAACAGTGGTTTTGAACATGCTGCCAATAGCTCGCCTGGGAAACATCCAGAGAAGGCCAAGATAGTGTTTTTTTAGACTGGCTGCCACGAGCTGAAACGAATGCAACCAAGAGCGAGCGTCTGTGACTTACGGTTCAAGAGTTATTCACAGAAACATGGTTCTGAACTTTGCTGCCAGCCGCGAAAGCGAAAGTAACCAAGATCGAGCGTCTAGGATTTACTTGTCAATAGCTCGCCTGGGAAACATCCAGAGAAGTCAAAGACAGTGCTTCTATACTAATTGCCAGGCGCTGAGACGAATGCCGCCAAGATCGAGCGTCTAAGACTTACGGTTCAAGAATTAGCCTCAGAAACAGTGGGAAACAGTGTTTCTATACTAATTGCCAGGCGCTGAGACGAATGCCGCCAAGATCAAGCGTCAAAGACTTACGGTTCAAGAATTAGCCTCAGAAACAGTGGGAAACAGTGCTTTTATACTAATTGCCAGGCGCTGAGACGAATGCCGCCAAGATCGAGCGTCTATGACTTACGGTTCAAGAATTAGCCTCAGAAACAGTGGTTCTAAACATGCTGCCAATAGCTCGCCTGGGAAACATCCAGAGAAGTCCAAGATAGTGTTTTTTAGACTGGCTGCCACGAGCTGAAACCAATGCAACCAAGAGCGAGCGTCTGTGACTTACGGTTCAAGAGTTATTCACAGAAACATGGTTCTGAACTTTGCTGCCAGCCGCGAAAGCGAAAATAACCAAGATCGAGCGTCTAGGATTTACTTGTCAATAGCTCGCCTGGGAAACATCCAGAGAAGTCAAAGACAGTGCTTCTATACTAATTGCCAGGCGCTGAGATGAATGCCGCCAAGATCGAGCGTCTAAGACTTACGGTTCAAGAATTAGCCTCAGAAACAGTGGGAAACAGTGTTTCTATACTAATTGCCAGGCGCTGAGACGAATGCCGCCAAGATCGAGCGTCTATGACTTACGGTTCAAGAATTAGCCTCAGAAACAGTGGTTCTGAACATGCTGCCCAAGATAGTGTTTTTTAGACTGGCTGCCACGAGCTGAAACGAATGCAGCCAAGAGCGAGCGTCTGTCACGGTTCAAGATTTATTCACAGAAACATGGTTCTGAACTTTGCTGCCAGCCGCGAAAGCGAAAGTAACCAAGATCGAGCGTCTAGGATTTACTTGTCAATAGCTCGCCTGGGAAACATCCAGATAAGTCAAAGACAGTGCTTCTATACTAATTGCCAGGCGCTGAGACGAATGCCGCCAAGATCAAGCGTCTAAGACTTACGGTTCAAGAATTAGCCTCAGAAACAGTGGGAAACAGTGCTTCTATACTAATTGCCAGGCGCTGAGACGAATGCCGCCAAGATCGAGCGTCTATGACTTACGGTTCAAAAATTAGCCTCAGAAACAGTGGTTCTGAACATGCTGCCAATAGCTCACCTGGGAAACATCCAGAGAAGTCCAAGATAGTGTTTTTTAGACTGGCTGCCACGAGCTGAAACAAATGCAGCCAAGAGCGAGCGTCTGTCACTTACGGTTCAAGATTTATTCACAGAAACATGGTTCTGAACTTTGCTGCCAGCCGCGAAAGCGAAAGTAACCAAGATCGAGCGTCTAGGATTTACTTGTGAATAGCTCGCCTGGGAAACATCCAGATAAGTCAAAGACAGTGCTTCTATACTAATTGCCAGGCGCTGAGACGAATGCCGCCAAGATCAAGCGTCTAAGACTTACGGTTCAAGAATTAGCCTCAGAAACAGTGGGAAACAGTGCTTCTATACTAATTGCCAGGCGCTGAGACGAATGCCGCCAAGATCGAGCGTCTATGACTTACGGTTCAAGAATTAGCCTCAGAAACAGTGGTTTTGAACATGCTGCCAATAGCTCGCCTGGGAAACATCCAGAGAAGGCCAAGATAGTGTTTTTTTAGACTGGCTGCCACGAGCTGAAACGAATGCAACCAAGAGCGAGCGTCTGTGACTTACGGTTCAAGAGTTATTCACAGAAACATGGTTCTGAACTTTGCTGCCAGCCGCGAAAGCGAAAGTAACCAAGATCGAGCGTCTAGGATTTACTTGTCAATAGCTCGCCTGGGAAACATCCAGAGAAGTCAAAGACAGTGCTTCTATACTAATTGCCAGGCGCTGAGACGAATGCCGCCAAGATCGAGCGTCTAAGACTTACGGTTCAAGAATTAGCCTCAGAAACAGTGGGAAACAGTGTTTCTATACTAATTGCCAGGCGCTGAGACGAATGCCGCCAAGATCAAGCGTCAAAGACTTACGGTTCAAGAATTAGCCTCAGAAACAGTGGGAAACAGTGCTTTTATACTAATTGCCAGGCGCTGAGACGAATGCCGCCAAGATCGAGCGTCTATGACTTACGGTTCAAGAATTAGCCTCAGAAACAGTGGTTCTGAACATGCTGCCAATAGCTCACATGGGAAATATCCAGAGAAGTCCAAGATAGTGTTTTTTAGACTGGCTGCCACGAGCTGAAACGAATGCAGCCAAGAGCGAGCGTCTGTGACTTACGGTTCAAGAGTTATTCGCAGAAACATGGTTCTGAACTTTGCTGCCAGCCGCGAAAGCGAAAATAACCAAGATCGAGCGTCTAGGATTTACTTGTCAATAGCTCGCCTGGGAAACATCCAGAGAAGTCAAAGACAGTGCTTCTATACTAATTGCCAGGCGCTGAGACAAATGCCGCCAAGATCGAGCGTCTATGACTTACGGTTCAAGAATTAGCCTCAGAAACAGTGGTTCTGAACATGCTGCCAATAGCTCGCCTGGGAAACATCCAGAGAAGTCCAAGATAGTGTTTTTTAGACTGGCTGCCACGAGCTGAAACGAATGCAGCCAAGAGCGAGCGTCTGTGACTTACGGTTCAAGAGTTATTCACAGAAACATGGTTCTGAACTTTGCTGCCAGCCGCGAAAGCGAAAATAACCAAGATCGAGCGTCTAGGATTTACTTGTCAATAGCTCGCCTGCGAAACATCCAGAGAAGTCAAAGACAGTGCTTCTATACTAATTGCCAGGCGCTGAGATGAATGCCGCCAAGATCGAGCGTCTAAGACTTACGGTTCAAGAATTAGCCTCAGAAACAGTGGGAAACAGTGTTTCTATACTAATTGCCAGGCGCTGAGACGAATGCCGCCAAGATCGAGCGTCTATGACTTACGGTTCAAGAATTAGCCTCAGAAACAGTGGTTCTGAACATGCTGCCAATAGCTCACCTGGGAAACATCCAGAGAAGTCCAAGATAGTGTTTTTTAGACTGGCTGCCACGAGCTGAAACGAATGCAGCCAAGAGCGAGCGTCTGTCACTTACGGTTCAAGATTTATTCACAGAAACATGGTTCTGAACTTTGCTGCCAGCCGCGAAAGCGAAAGTAACCAAGATCGAGCGTCTAGGATTTACTTGTCAATAGCTCGCCTGAGAAACATCCAGAGAAGTCAAAGACAGTGCTTCTATACTAATTGCCAGGCGCTGAGACGAATGCCGCCAAGATCGAGCGTCTAAGACTTACGGTTCAAGAATTAGCCTCAGAAACAGTGGGAAACAGTGTTTCTATACTAATTGCCAGGCGCTGAGACGAATGCCGCCAAGATCAAGCGTCAAAGACTTACGGTTCAAGAATTAGCCTCAGAAACAGTGGGAAACAGTGCTTTTATACTAATTGCCAGGCGCTGAGACGAATGCCGCCAAGATCGAGCGTCTATGACTTACGGTTCAAGAATTAGCCTCAGAAACAGTGGTTCTAAACATGCTGCCAATAGCTCGCCTGGGAAACATCCA
This sequence comes from Rhinoderma darwinii, assembly GCF_050947455.1. Classification (NCBI taxonomy): domain Eukaryota; kingdom Metazoa; phylum Chordata; class Amphibia; order Anura; family Rhinodermatidae; genus Rhinoderma; species Rhinoderma darwinii. The sequence goes on from NW_027462947.1 coordinate 21,606, forward strand.
GAGAAGTCCAAGATAGTGTTTTTTAGACTGGCTGCCACGAGCTGAAACCAATGCAACCAAGAGCGAGCGTCTGTGACTTACGGTTCAAGAGTTATTCACAGAAACATGGTTCTGAACTTTGCTGCCAGCCGCGAAAGCGAAAATAACCAAGATCGAGCGTCTAGGATTTACTTGTCAATAGCTCGCCTGGGAAACATCCAGAGAAGTCAAAGACAGTGCTTCTATACTAATTGCCAGGCGCTGAGATGAATGCCGCCAAGATCGAGCGTCTAAGACTTACGGTTCAAGAATTAGCCTCAGAAACAGTGGGAAACAGTGTTTCTATACTAATTGCCAGGCGCTGAGACGAATGCCGCCAAGATCGAGCGTCTATGACTTACGGTTCAAGAATTAGCCTCAGAAACAGTGGTTCTGAACATGCTGCCCAAGATAGTGTTTTTTAGACTGGCTGCCACGAGCTGAAACGAATGCAGCCAAGAGCGAGCGTCTGTCACGGTTCAAGATTTATTCACAGAAACATGGTTCTGAACTTTGCTGCCAGCCGCGAAAGCGAAAGTAACCAAGATCGAGCGTCTAGGATTTACTTGTCAATAGCTCGCCTGGGAAACATCCAGATAAGTCAAAGACAGTGCTTCTATACTAATTGCCAGGCGCTGAGACGAATGCCGCCAAGATCAAGCGTCTAAGACTTACGGTTCAAGAATTAGCCTCAGAAACAGTGGGAAACAGTGCTTCTATACTAATTGCCAGGCGCTGAGACGAATGCCGCCAAGATCGAGCGTCTATGACTTACGGTTCAAGAATTAGCCTCAGAAACAGTGGTTTTGAACATGCTGCCAATAGCTCGCCTGGGAAACATCCAGAGAAGTCCAAGATAGTGTTTTTTAGACTGGCTTGCCACGAGCTGAAACGAATGCAACCAAGAGCGAGCGTCTGTGACTTACGGTTCAAGAGTTATTCACAGAAACATGGTTCTGAACCTTACTGCCAGCCGCGAAAGCGAAAGTAACCAAGATCGAGCGTCTAGGATTTACTTGTCAATAGCTCGCCTGAGAAACATCCAGAGAAGTCAAAGACAGTGCTTCTATGCTAATTGCCAGGCGCTGAGACGAATGCCGCCAAGATCGAGCGTCTAAGACTTACGGTTCAAGAATTAGCCTCAGAAACAGTGGGAAACAGTGTTTCTATACTAATTGCCAGGCGCTGAGACGAATGCCGCCAAGATCAAGCGTCAAAGACTTACGGTTCAAGAATTAGCCTCAGAAACAGTGGGAAACAGTGCTTTTATACTAATTGCCAGGCGCTGAGACGAATGCCGCCAAGATCGAGCGTCTATGACTTACGGTTCAAGAATTAGCCTCAGAAACAGTGGTTCTAAACATGCTGCCAATAGCTCGCCTGGGAAACATCCAGAGAAGTCCAAGATAGTGTTTTTTAGACTGGCTGCCACGAGCTGAAACGAATGCAACCAAGAGCGAGCGTCTGTGACTTACGGTTCAAGAGTTATTCACAGAAACATGGTTCTGAACTTTGCTGCCAGCCGCGAAAGCGAAAATAACCAAGATCGAGCGTCTAGGATTTACTTGTCAATAGCTCGCCTGCGAAACATCCAGAGAAGTCAAAGACAGTGCTTCTATACTAATTGCCAGGCGCTGAGATGAATGCCGCCAAGATCGAGCGTCTAAGACTTACGGTTCAAGAATTAGCCTCAGAAACAGTGGGAAACAGTGTTTCTATACTAATTGCCAGGCGCTGAGACGAATGCCGCCAAGATCGAGCGTCTATGACTTACGGTTCAAGAATTAGCCTCAGAAACAGTGGTTCTGAACATGCTGCCCAAGATAGTGTTTTTTAGACTGGCTGCCACGAGCTGAAACGAATGCAGCCAAGAGCGAGCGTCTGTCACGGTTCAAGATTTATTCACAGAAACATGGTTCTGAACTTTGCTGCCAGCCGCGAAAGCGAAAGTAACCAAGATCGAGCGTCTAGGATTTACTTGTCAATAGCTCGCCTGGGAAACATCCAGATAAGTCAAAGACAGTGCTTCTATACTAATTGCCAGGCGCTGAGACGAATGCCGCCAAGATCAAGCGTCTAAGACTTACGGTTCAAGAATTAGCCTCAGAAACAGTGGGAAACAGTGCTTCTATACTAATTGCCAGGCGCTGAGACGAATGCCGCCAAGATCGAGCGTCTATGACTTACGGTTCAAGAATTAGCCTCAGAAACAGTGGTTTTGAACATGCTGCCAATAGCTCGCCTGGGAAACATCCAGAGAAGTCCAAGATAGTGTTTTTTAGACTGGCTGCCACGAGCTGAAACGAATGCAACCAAGAGCGAGCGTCTGTGACTTACGGTTCAAGAGTTATTCACAGAAACATGGTTCTGAACTTTACTGCCAGCCGCGAAAGCGAAAGTAACCAAGATCGAGCGTCTAGGATTTACTTGTCAATAGCTCGCCTGAGAAACATCCAGAGAAGTCAAAGACAGTGCTTCTATGCTAATTGCCAGGCGCTGA
>NW_027462948.1:0-25086 GCF_050947455.1 Rhinoderma darwinii
TATGTTACTATACTGACTGTAAAGTGCCGCATGTGTTACTATACTGACTGTAAATAGCAGCATGTGTTACTATACTGACTGTAAAGTGCCGCATGTGTTACTATACTGACTGTAAAGTGCCGCATGTGTTACTGTACTGACTGTAAAGTGCAGCATGTGTTACTATACTGACTGTAAAGTGCCGCATGTGTTACTATACTGACTGTAAAGTGCAGCATGTGTTACTATACTGACTGTAAAGTGCAGCGTGCGTTACTATACTGACTGTAAAGTGCCGCATGTGTTACTATACTGACTGTAAAGTGCAGCATGTGTTACTATACTGATTGTAAAGTGCAGCGTGCGTTACTATACTGACTGTAAAGTGCCGCATGTGTTACTATACTGACTGTAAAGTGCCGCATGTGTTACTATACTGACTGTAAAGTGCCGCATGTGTTACTATACTGACTGTAAAGTGAAGTGTGCGTTACTATACTGAATGTAAAGTGCAGCGTGCGTTACTATACTGACTGTAAAGAGCAGCATGTGTTACTATACTGACTGTAAAGTGCCGCATGTGTTACTATACTGACTGTAAAGTGCAGCATGTGTTACTATACTGACTGTAAAGTGCAGCGTGCGTTACTATACTGACTGTAAAGTGCCGCATTTGTTACTATACTGACTGTAAAGTGCCGCATGTGTTACTATACTGACTGTAAAGTGCCGCATGTGTTACTATACTGACTGTAAAGTGAAGTGTGCGTTACTATACTGAATGTAAAGTGCAGCGTGCGTTACTATACTGACTGTAAAGAGCAGCATGTGTTACTATACTGACTGTAAAGTGCCGCATGTGTTACTATACTGACTGTAAAGTGCAGTGTGCGTTACTATACTGAATGTAAAGTGCAGCGTGCGTTACTATACTGACTGTAAAGTGCCGCATGTGTTACTATACTGACTGTAAAATGCTGCATGTGTTACTATACTGACTGTAAAGTGCCGCATGTGTTACTATACTGACTGTAAAGTGCAGCGTGCTTTACTATGCTGACTGTAAAGTGCAGCGTGCGTTACTATACTGACTGTAAAGTGCAGCATGCGTTACTATACTGACTGTAAAGTGCCGCGTACGTTACTATACTGACTGTAAAGTGCCGCATGTGTTACTATACTGACTGTAAAGTGCAGCGTGCGTTACTATACTGACTGTAAAGTGCAGCATGTGTTACTATACTGACTGTAAAGTGCCGCATGTGTTACTATACTGACTGTAAAGTGCAGCATGCGTTACTATACTGACTGTAAAGTGCCGCGTATGTTACTATACTGACTGTAAAGTGACGCATGTGTTACTATACTGACTTTAAAGTGCAGCGTGTGTTACTATACTGACTGTAAAGTGCCGCATGTGTTACTATACTGACTGTAAAGTGCCGCATGTGTTACTATACTGACTGTAAAGTGGAGCATGCGTTACTATACTGACTGTAAAGTGCCGCATGTGTTACTATACTGACTGTAAAGTGCAGTGTGCGTTACTATACTGAATGTAAAGTGCAGCGTGCGTTACTATACTGACTGTAAAGTGCCGCATGTGTTACTATACTGACTGTAAAATGCCGCATGTGTTACTATACTGACTGTAAAGTGCCGCATGTGTTACTATACTGACTGTAAAGTGCAGCGTGCTTTACTATACTGACTGTAAAGTGCAGCGTGCGTTACTATACTGACTGTAAAGTGCCGCATGTATTACTATACTGACTGTAAAGTGCCGCATGTGTTACTATACTGACTGTAAAGTGCCGCATGTGTTACTATACTGACTGTAAAGTGCCGCATGTGTTACTATACTGACTGTAAAGTGCAGCGTGCATTACTATACTGACTGTAAAGTGCAGCATGTGTTACTATACTGACTGTAAAATGCAGCATGTGTTACTATACTGACTGTAAAGTGCCGCATGTGTTACTATACTGACTGTAAAGTGCAGCGTGCGTTACTATACTGACTGTAAAGTGCAGCGTGCGTTACTATACTGACTGTAAAGTGCCGCATACGTTACTATACTGACTGTAAAGTGCCGCATGTGTTACTATACTGACTGTAAAGTGCAGCGTGCGTTACTATACTGACTGTAAAGTGCAGCATGTGTTACTATACTGACTGTAAAGTGCCGCATGTGTTACTATACTGACTGTAAAGTGCAGCATGCGTTACTATACTGACTGTAAAGTGCCGCGCATGTTACTATACTGACTGTAAAGTGACGCATGTGTTACTATACTGACTTTAATGTGCAGTTTGTGTTACTATACTGACTGTAAAGTGCCGCATGTGTTACTATACTGACTGTAAAGTGCCGCATGTGTTACTATACTGACTGTAAAGTGGCGCATGCGTTACTATACTGACTGTAAAGTGCCGCATGTGTTACTATACTGACTGTAAAGAACCGCATGTGTTACTATACTGACTGTAAAGTGCCGCATGTGTTACTATACTGACTGTAAAGTGCAGCGTGCTTTACTATACTGACTGTAAAGTGCAGCGTGCGTTACTATACTGACTGTAAAGTGCCGCATGTATTACTATACTGACTGTAAAGTGCTGCATGTGTTACTATACTGACTGTAAAGTGCCGCATGTGTTACTATACTGACTGTAAAGTGCAGCGTGCGTTACTATACTGACTGTAAAGTGCAGCATGTGTTACTATACTGACTGTAAAGTGCAGCGTGCGTTACTATACTGACTGTAAAGTGCAGCATGTGTTACTATACTGACTGTAAAGTGCAGCATGTGTTACTATACTGACTGTAAAGTGCAGCATGTGTTACTATACTGACTGTAAAGTGCCGCATGTGTTACTATACTGACTGTAAAGTGCCGCATGTGTTACTATACTGACTGTAAAGTGCCGCATGTGTTACTATACTGACTGTAAAGTGCCGCATGTGTTACTATACTGACTGTAAAGTGCAGCGTGCGTTACTATACTGACTGTAAAGTGCAGCGTGCGTTACTATACTGACTGTAAAGTGCCGCATGTGTTACTATACTGACTGTAAAGTGCAGCATGTGTTACTATACTGACTGTAAAGTGCAGCGTGCGTTACTATACTGACTGTAAAGAACCGCATGTGTTACTATACTGACTGTAAAGTGCAGCATGTGTTACTATACTGACTGTAAAGTGCAGCATATGTTACTATACTGACTGTAAAGTGCAGCATGTGTTACTATACTGACTGTAAAGTGCAGCGTGCGTTACTATACTGACATGTGTTACTATACTGACTGTAAAGTGCAGCATGCGTTACTATACTGACTGTAAAGAGCAGCGTGTGTTACTATACTGACTGTAAAAGTCCAGCTGGCGTTACTATACTGACTGTAAAGTGCCGCGTGTGTTACTATACTGACTGTAAAGTGACGCATGTGTTACTATACTGACTGTAAAGTGCAGCATGTGTTACTATACTGACTGTAAAGTGCATCGTGCGTTACTATACTGACTGTAAAGTGCAGCAGGCGTTACTATACTGACTGTAAAGTGCCGCATGTGTTACTATACTGACTGTAAAGTGCAGCATGTGTTACTATACTGACTGTAAAGTGCCGCATGTGTTACTATACTGACTGTAAAGTGCAGCATGTGTTACTATACTGACCGTAAAGTGCAGCATGTGTTACTATACTGACTGTAAAGTGCAGCAGGCGTTACTATACTGACTGTAAAGTGCAGCATGTGTTACTATACTGACTGTAAAATGCAGCGTGTGTTACTATACTGACTGTAAATTGCCGCATGTGTTACTATACTGACTGTAAAGTGCCGCATGTGTTACTATACTGACTGTAAAGTGCCGCATGTGTTACTGTACTGACTGTAAAGTGCAGCATGTGTTACTATACTGACTGTAAAGTTCCGCATGTGTTACTATACTGACTGTAAAGTGCCGCATGTGTTACTATACTGACTGTAAAGTGCAGCGTGCGTTATTATACTGACTGTAAAGTGCCGCATGTGTTACTATACTGACTGTAAAGTGCAGCATGTGTTACTATACTGACTGTAAAGTGCAGCGTGCGTTACTATACTGACTGTAAAGTGCCGCATGTGTTACTATACTGACTGTAAAGTGAAGTGTGCGTTACTATACTGAATGTAAAGTGCAGCGTGCGTTACTATACTGACTGTAAAGAGCAGCATGTGTTACTATACTGACTGTAAAGTGCCGCATGTGTTACTATACTGACTGTAAAGAGCAGCGTGTGTTACTATACTGACTGTAAAGTGCCGCATGTGTTACTATACTGACTGTAAAGTGCCGCATGTGTTACTATACTGACTGTAAAGTGCCGCATGTGTTACTATACTGACTGTAAAGTGCCGCATGTGTTACTATACTGACTGTAAAGTGCCGCATGTGTTACTATACTGACTGTAAAGTGCAGTGTGCGTTACTATACTGAATGTAAAGTGCAGCGTGCGTTACTATACTGACTGTAAAGTGCCGCATGTGTTACTATACTGACTGTAAAATGCTGCATGTGTTACTATACTGACTGTAAAGTGCCGCATGTGTTACTATACTGACTGTAAAGTGCAGCGTGCTTTAATATACTGACTGTAAAGAACCGCATGTGTTACTATACTGACTGTAAAGTGCCGCATGTGTTACTATACTGACTGTAAAGTGCAGCATGTGTTACTATACTGACTGTAAAGTGCAGCATATGTTACTATACTGACTGTAAAGTGCAGCATGTGTTACTATACTGACTGTAAAGTGCAGCGTGCGTTACTATACTGACATGTGTTACTATACTGACTGTAAAGTGCAGCATGCGTTACTATACTGACTGTAAAGAGCAGCGTGTGTTACTATACTGACTGTAAAAGTCCAGCTGGCGTTACTATACTGACTGTAAAGTGCCGCGTGTGTTACTATACTGACTGTAAAGTGATGCATGTGTTACTATACTGACTGTAAAGTGCAGCATGTGTTACTATACTGACTGTAAAGTGCATCGTGCTTTACTATACTGACTGTAAAGTGCAGCAGGCGTTACTATACTGACTGTAAAGTGCCGCATGTGTTACTATACTGACTGTAAAGTGCAGCATGTGTTACTATACTGACTGTAAAGTGCCGCATGTGTTACTATACTGACTGTAAAGTGCCGCATGCATTACTATACTGACTGTAAAGTGCCGCATGTGTTACTATACTGACTGTAAAGTGCAGCATGTTGTTACTATACTGACTGTAAAGTGCCGCATGTGTTACTATACTGACTGTAAAGTGCAGCATGTGTTACTATACTGACCGTAAAGTGCAGCATGTGTTACTATACTGACTGTAAAGTGCAGCAGGCGTTACTATACTGACTGTAAAGTGCAGCATGTGTTACTATACTGACTGTAAAGTGCAGCGTGCGTTACTATACTGACTGTAAAGTGCCGCATGTGTTACTATACTGACTGTAAAGTGCCGCATGTGTTACTATACTGACCGTAAATAGCAGCATGTGTTACTATACTGACTGTAAAGTGCCGCATGTGTTACTATACTGACTGTAAAGTGCCGCATGTGTTACTATACTGACTGTAAAGTGCAGCGTGCGTTACTATACTGACTGTAAAGTGCAGCATGCATTACTATACTGACTGTAAAGTGCCGCATGTGTTACTATACTGACTGTAAAGTGCTGCATGTGTTACTATACTGACTGTAAAGTGCCGCATGTGTTACTATACTGACTGTAAAGTGCAGCGTGTGTTACTATACTGACTGTAAAGAGCAGCATGTGTTACTATACTGACTGTAAAGTGCAGCGTGCGTTACTATACTGACTGTAAAGTGCAGCGTGTGTTACTATACTGACTGTAAAGTGCAGCGTGCGTTACTATACTGACTGTAAAGTGCCGCGTGTGTTACTATACTGACTGTAAAGTGCAGCGTGCATTACTATACTGACTGTAAAGTGCCGCATGTGTTACTATACTGACTGTAAAGTGGCGCATGTGTTACTATACTGACTGTAAAGTGCAGTGTGCGTTACTATACTGAATGTAAAGTGCAGCGTGCGTTACCATACTGACTGTAAAGTGCTGCATGTGTTACTATACTGACTGTAAAATGCAGCATGTGTTACTATACTGACTGTAAAGTGCCGCATGTGTTACTATACTGACTGTAAAGTGCAGCGTGTGTTACTATACTGACTGTAAAGAGCAGCATGATTTACTATACTGACTGTAAAGTGCAGCGTGCGTTACTATACTGACTGTAAAGAGGAGCATGCGTTACTATACTGACTGTAAAGTGCCGCATGTGTTACTATACTGACTGTATAGTGCCGCATGTGTTACTATACTGACTGTAAAGTGCTGCATGTGTTACTATACTGACTGTAAAGTGCAGCGTGCGTTACTATACTGACTGTAAAGTGCAGCGTGCGTTACTATACTGACTGTAAAGTGCAGCGTGCGTTACTATACTGACTGTAAAGTGCAGCGTGCGTTACTATACTGACTGTAAAGTGCAGCGTGCGTTACTATACTGACTGTAAAGTGCCGCATGTGTTACTATACTGACTGTAAAGTGCCGCATGTGTTACTATACTGACTGTAAATAGCAGCATGTGTTACTATACTGACTGTAAAGTGCCGCATGTGTTACTATACTGACTGTAAAGTGCCGCATGTGTTACTGTACTGACTGTAAAGTGCAGCATGTGTTACTATACTGACTGTAAAGTGCAGCGTGCGTTACTATACTGACTGTAAAGTGCCGCATGTGTTACTATACTGACTGTAAAGTGCCGCATGTGTTACTATACTGACTGTAAATAGCAGCATGTGTTACTATACTGACTGTAAAGTGCCGCATGTGTTACTATACTGACTGTAAAGTGCCGCATGTGTTACTGTACTGACTGTAAAGTGCAGCATGTGTTACTATACTGACTGTAAAGTGCCGCATGTGTTACTATACTGACTGTAAAGTGCCGCATGTGTTACTATACTGACTGTAAAGTGCAGCGTGCGTTACTATACTGACTGTAAAGTGCAGCATGTGTTACTATACTGACTGTAAAGTGCAGCATGTGTTACTATACTGACTGTAAAGTGCCGCATGTGTTACTATACTGACTGTAAAGTGCCGCATGTGTTACTATACTGACTGTAAAGTGCCGCATGTGTTACTATACTGACTGTAAAGTGCAGCGTGCGTTACTATACTGACTGTAAAGTGCAGCGTGCGTTACTATACTGACTGTAAAGTGCCGCATGTGTTACTATACTGACTGTAAAGTGCAGCATGTGTTACTATACTGACTGTAAAGTGCAGCGTGCGTTACTATACTGACTGTAAAGAGCCGCATGTGTTACTATACTGACTGTAAAGTGCCGCATGTGTTACTATACTGACTGTAAAGTGCAGCGTGCGTTACTATACTGACTGTAAAGTGCAGCGTGCGTTACTATACTGACTGTAAAGTGCCGCATGTGTTACTATACTGACTGTAAAGTGACGCATGTGTTACTATACTGACTGTAAAGTGCAGCATGTGTTACTATACTGACTGTAAAGTGCAGTGTATGTTACTATACTGACTGTAAAGTGCAGCATGTGTTACTATACTGACTGTAAAGTGCAGCGTGCGTTACTATACTGACATGTGTTACTATACTGACTGTAAAGTGCAGCATGCGTTACTATACTGACTGTAAAGAGCAGCGTGTGTTACTATACTGACTGTAAAAGTCCAGCTGGCGTTACTATACTGACTGTAAAGTGCCGCGTGTGTTACTATACTGACTGTAAAGTGACGCATGTGTTACTATACTGACTGTAAAGTGCAGCATGTGTTACTATACTGACTGTAAAGTGCATCGTGCGTTACTATACTGACTGTAAAGTGCAGCAGGCGTTACTATACTGACTGTAAAGTGCCGCATGTGTTACTATACTGACTGTAAAGTGCAGCATGTGTTACTATACTGACTGTAAAGTGCCGCATGTGTTACTATACTGACTGTAAAGTGCCGCATGCATTACTATACTGACTGTAAAGTGCAGCGTGCGTTATTATACTGACTGTAAAGTGCCGCATGTGTTACTATACTGACTGTAAAGTGCAGCATGTGTTACTATACTGACTGTAAAGTGCAGCGTGCGTTACTATACTGACTGTAAAGTGCCGCATGTGTTACTATACTGACTGTAAAGTGAAGTGTGCGTTACTATACTGAATGTAAAGTGCAGCGTGCGTTACTATACTGACTGTAAAGAGCAGCATCTGTTACTATACTGACTGTAAAGTGCCGCATGTGTTACTATACTGACTGTAAAGAGCAGCGTGTGTTACTATACTGACTGTAAAGTGCCGCATGTGTTACTATACTGACTGTAAAGTGCCGCATGTGTTACTATACTGACTGTAAAGTGCCGCATGTGTTACTATACTGACTGTAAAGTGCCGCATGTGTTACTATACTGACTGTAAAGTGCCGCATGTGTTACTATACTGACTGTAAAGTGCCGCATGTGTTACTATACTGACTGTAAAGTGCAGTGTGCGTTACTATACTGAATGTAAAGTGCAGCGTGCGTTACTATACTGACTGTAAAGTGCCGCATGTGTTACTATACTGACTGTAAAATGCTGCATGTGTTACTATACTGACTGTAAAGTGCCGCATGTGTTACTATACTGACTGTAAAGTGCAGCGTGCTTTAATATACTGACTGTAAAGAACCGCATGTGTTACTATACTGACTGTAAAGTGCCGCATGTGTTACTATACTGACTGTAAAGTGCAGCATGTGTTACTATACTGACTGTAAAGTGCAGCATATGTTACTATACTGACTGTAAAGTGCAGCATGTGTTACTATACTGACTGTAAAGTGCAGCGTGCGTTACTATACTGACATGTGTTACTATACTGACTGTAAAGTGCAGCATGCGTTACTATACTGACTGTAAAGAGCAGCGTGTGTTACTATACTGACTGTAAAAGTCCAGCTGGCGTTACTATACTGACTGTAAAGTGCCGCGTGTGTTACTATACTGACTGTAAAGTGATGCATGTGTTACTATACTGACTGTAAAGTGCAGCATGTGTTACTATACTGACTGTAAAGTGCATCGTGCTTTACTATACTGACTGTAAAGTGCAGCAGGCGTTACTATACTGACTGTAAAGTGCCGCATGTGTTACTATACTGACTGTAAAGTGCAGCATGTGTTACTATACTGACTGTAAAGTGCCGCATGTGTTACTATACTGACTGTAAAGTGCCGCATGCATTACTATACTGACTGTAAAGTGCCGCATGTGTTACTATACTGACTGTAAAGTGCAGCATGTTGTTACTATACTGACTGTAAAGTGCCGCATGTGTTACTATACTGACTGCAAAGTGCAGCAGGCGTTACTATACTGATTGTAAAGTGCAGCAGGCGTTACTATACTGACTGTAAAGTGCCGCATGTGTTACTATACTGACTGTAAAGTGCAGCATGTGTTACTATACTGACCGTAAAGTGCAGCATGTGTTACTATACTGACTGTAAAGTGCAGCAGGCGTTACTATACTGACTGTAAAGTGCAGCATGTGTTACTATACTGACTGTAAAGTGCAGCGTGCGTTACTATACTGACTGTAAAGTGCCGCATGTGTTACTATACTGACTGTAAAGTGCCGCATGTGTTACTATACTGACCGTAAATAGCAGCATGTGTTACTATACTGACTGTAAAGTGCCGCATGTGTTACTATACTGACTGTAAAGTGACGCATGTGTTACTATACTGACTGTAAAGTGCCGCATGTGTTACTATACTGACTGTAAAGTGCAGTGTGCGTTACTATACTGAATGTAAAGTGCAGCGTGCGTTACTATACTGACTGTAAAGTGCCGCATGTGTTACTATACTGACTGTAAAGTGCCGCATGTGTTACTATACTGACTGTAAAGTGCCGCATGTGTTACTATACTGACTGTAAAGTGCAGCGTGCGTTACTATACTGACTGTAAAGTGCAGCATGCATTACTATACTGACTGTAAAGTGCCGCATGTGTTACTATACTGACTGTAAAGTGCTGCATGTGTTACTATACTGACTGTAAAGTGCCGCATGTGTTACTATACTGACTGTAAAGTGCAGCGTGTGTTACTATACTGACTGTAAAGAGCAGCATGTGTTACTATACTGACTGTAAAGTGCAGCGTGCGTTACTATACTGACTGTAAAGTGCAGCGTGTGTTACTATACTGACTGTAAAGTGCAGCGTGCGTTACTATACTGACTGTAAAGTGCCGCGTGTGTTACTATACTGACTGTAAAGTGCAGCGTGCATTACTATACTGACTGTAAAGTGCCGCATGTGTTACTATACTGACTGTAAAGTGGCGCATGTGTTACTATACTGACTGTAAAGTGCAGTGTGCGTTACTATACTGAATGTAAAGTGCAGCGTGCGTTACCATACTGACTGTAAAGTGCTGCATGTGTTACTATACTGACTGTAAAATGCAGCATGTGTTACTATACTGACTGTAAAGTGCCGCATGTGTTACTATACTGACTGTAAAGTGCAGCGTGTGTTACTATACTGACTGTAAAGAGCAGCATGATTTACTATACTGACTGTAAAGTGCAGCGTGCGTTACTATACTGACTGTAAAGAGGAGCATGCGTTACTATACTGACTGTAAAGTGCCGCATGTGTTACTATACTGACTGTATAGTGCCGCATGTGTTACTATACTGACTGTAAAGTGCTGCATGTGTTACTATACTGACTGTAAAGTGCAGCGTGCGTTACTATACTGACTGTAAAGTGCAGCGTGCGTTACTATACTGACTGTAAAGTGCAGCGTGCGTTACTATACTGACTGTAAAGTGCAGCGTGCGTTACTATACTGACTGTAAAGTGCAGCGTGCGTTACTATACTGACTGTAAAGTGCCGCATGTGTTACTATACTGACTGTAAAGTGCCGCATGTGTTACTATACTGACTGTAAATAGCAGCATGTGTTACTATACTGACTGTAAAGTGCCGCATGTGTTACTATACTGACTGTAAAGTGCCGCATGTGTTACTGTACTGACTGTAAAGTGCAGCATGTGTTACTATACTGACTGTAAAGTGCAGCGTGCGTTACTATACTGACTGTAAAGTGCCGCATGTGTTACTATACTGACTGTAAAGTGCCGCATGTGTTACTATACTGACTGTAAATAGCAGCATGTGTTACTATACTGACTGTAAAGTGCCGCATGTGTTACTATACTGACTGTAAAGTGCCGCATGTGTTACTGTACTGACTGTAAAGTGCAGCATGTGTTACTATACTGACTGTAAAGTGCCGCATGTGTTACTATACTGACTGTAAAGTGCCGCATGTGTTACTATACTGACTGTAAAGTGCAGCGTGCGTTACTATACTGACTGTAAAGTGCAGCATGTGTTACTATACTGACTGTAAAGTGCAGCATGTGTTACTATACTGACTGTAAAGTGCCGCATGTGTTACTATACTGACTGTAAAGTGCCGCATGTGTTACTATACTGACTGTAAAGTGCCGCATGTGTTACTATACTGACTGTAAAGTGCAGCGTGCGTTACTATACTGACTGTAAAGTGCAGCGTGCGTTACTATACTGACTGTAAAGTGCCGCATGTGTTACTATACTGACTGTAAAGTGCAGCATGTGTTACTATACTGACTGTAAAGTGCAGCGTGCGTTACTATACTGACTGTAAAGAGCCGCATGTGTTACTATACTGACTGTAAAGTGCCGCATGTGTTACTATACTGACTGTAAAGTGCAGCGTGCGTTACTATACTGACTGTAAAGTGCAGCGTGCGTTACTATACTGACTGTAAAGTGCCGCATGTGTTACTATACTGACTGTAAAGTGACGCATGTGTTACTATACTGACTGTAAAGTGCAGCATGTGTTACTATACTGACTGTAAAGTGCAGTGTATGTTACTATACTGACTGTAAAGTGCAGCATGTGTTACTATACTGACTGTAAAGTGCAGCGTGCGTTACTATACTGACATGTGTTACTATACTGACTGTAAAGTGCAGCATGCGTTACTATACTGACTGTAAAGAGCAGCGTGTGTTACTATACTGACTGTAAAAGTCCAGCTGGCGTTACTATACTGACTGTAAAGTGCCGCGTGTGTTACTATACTGACTGTAAAGTGACGCATGTGTTACTATACTGACTGTAAAGTGCAGCATGTGTTACTATACTGACTGTAAAGTGCATCGTGCGTTACTATACTGACTGTAAAGTGCAGCAGGCGTTACTATACTGACTGTAAAGTGCCGCATGTGTTACTATACTGACTGTAAAGTGCAGCATGTGTTACTATACTGACTGTAAAGTGCCGCATGTGTTACTATACTGACTGTAAAGTGCCGCATGCATTACTATACTGACTGTAAAGTGCCGCATGTGTTACTATACTGACTGTAAAGTGCAGCATGTTGTTACTATACTGACTGTAAAGTGCCGCATGTGTTACTATACTGACTGTAAAGTGCAGCAGGTGTTACTATACTGATTGTAAAGTGCAGCAGGCGTTACTATACTGACTGTAAAGTGCCGCATGTGTTACTATACTGACTGTAAAGTGCAGCATTTGTTACTATACTGACCGTAAAGTGCAGCATGTGTTACTATACTGACTGTAAAGTGCAGCAGGCGTTACTATACTGACTGTAAAGTGCAGCATGTGTTACTATACTGACTGTAAAGTGCAGCGTGCGTTACTATACTGACTGTAAAGTGCCGCATGTGTTACTATACTGACTGTAAAGTGCCGCATGTGTTACTATACTGACTGTAAATAGCAGCATGTGTTACTATACTGACTGTAAAGTGCCGCATGTGTTACTATACTGACTGTAAAGTGACGCATGTGTTACTATACTGACTGTAAAGTGCCGCATGTGTTACTATACTGACTGTAAAGTGCAGTGTGCGTTACTATACTGAATGTAAAGTGCAGCGTGCGTTACTATACTGACTGTAAAGTGCCGCATGTGTTACTATACTGACTGTAAAGTGCCGCATGTGTTACTATACTGACTGTAAAGTGCCGCATGTGTTACTATACTGACTGTAAAGTGCAGCGTGCGTTACTATACTGACTGTAAAGTGCAGCATGCATTACTATACTGACTGTAAAGTGCCGCATGTGTTACTATACTGACTGTAAAGTGCTGCATGTGTTACTATACTGACTGTAAAGTGCCGCATGTGTTACTATACTGACTGTAAAGTGCAGCGTGTGTTACTATACTGACTGTAAAGAGCAGCATGTGTTACTATACTGACTGTAAAGTGCAGCGTGCGTTACTATACTGACTGTAAAGTGCAGCGTGTGTTACTATACTGACTGTAAAGTGCAGCGTGCGTTACTATACTGACTGTAAAGTGCCGCATGTGTTACTATACTGACTGTAAAGTGCAGCGTGCATTACTATACTGACTGTAAAGTGCCGCATGTGTTACTATACTGACTGTAAAGTGGCGCATGTGTTACTATACTGACTGTAAAGTGCAGTGTGCGTTACTATACTGAATGTAAAGTGCAGCGTGCGTTACTATACTGACTGTAAAGTGCTGCATGTGTTACTATACTGACTGTAAAATGCAGCATGTGTTACTATACTGACTGTAAAGTGCCGCATGTGTTACTATACTGACTGTAAAGTGCAGCGTGTGTTACTATACTGACTGTAAAGAGCAGCATGATTTACTATACTGACTGTAAAGTGCAGCGTGCGTTACTATACTGACTGTAAAGAGGAGCATGCGTTACTATACTGACTGTAAAGTGCCGCATGTGTTACTATACTGACTGTAAAGTGCCGCATGTGTTACTATACTGACTGTAAAGTGCTGCATGTCTTACTATACTGACTGTAAAGTGCAGCGTGCGTTACTATACTGACTGTAAAGTGCAGCGTGCGTTACTATACTGACTGTAAAGTGCAGCGTGCGTTACTATACTGACTGTAAAGTGCAGCGTGCGTTACTATACTGACTGTAAAGTGCAGCGTGCGTTACTATACTGACTGTAAAGTGCCGCATGTGTTACTATACTGACTGTAAAGTGCCGCATGTGTTACTATACTGACTGTAAATAGCAGCATGTGTTACTATACTGACTGTAAAGTGCCGCATGTGTTACTATACTGACTGTAAAGTGCCGCATGTGTTACTGTACTGACTGTAAAGTGCAGCATGTGTTACTATACTGACTGTAAAGTGCAGCGTGCGTTACTATACTGACTGTAAAGTGCCGCATGTGTTACTATACTGACTGTAAAGTGCCGCATGTGTTACTATACTGACTGTAAATAGCAGCATGTGTTACTATACTGACTGTAAAGTGCCGCATGTGTTACTATACTGACTGTAAAGTGCCGCATGTGTTACTGTACTGACTGTAAAGTGCAGCATGTGTTACTATACTGACTGTAAAGTGCCGCATGTGTTACTATACTGACTGTAAAGTGCAGCGTGCGTTACTATACTGACTGTAAAGTGCAGCATGTGTTACTATACTGACTGTAAAGTGCAGCATGTGTTACTATACTGACTGTAAAGTGCCGCATGTGTTACTATACTGACTGTAAAGTGCCGCATGTGTTACTATACTGACTGTAAAGTGCCGCATGTGTTACTATACTGACTGTAAAGTGCAGCGTGCGTTACTATACTGACTGTAAAGTGCAGCGTGCGTTACTATACTGACTGTAAAGTGCAGCGTGCGTTACTATACTGACTGTAAAGTGCCGCATGTGTTACTATACTGACTGTAAAGTGCAGCATGTGTTACTATACTGACTGTAAAGTGCAGCGTGCGTTACTATACTGACTGTAAAGAGCCGCATGTGTTACTATACTGACTGTAAAGTGCCGCATGTGTTACTATACTGACTGTAAAGTGCAGCGTGCGTTACTATACTGACTGTAAAGTGCAGCGTGCGTTACTATACTGACTGTAAAGTGCCGCATGTGTTACTATACTGACTGTAAAGTGACGCATGTGTTACTATACTGACTGTAAAGTGCCGCATGTGTTACTATACTGACTGTAAAGTGCAGTGTGCGTTACTATACTGAATGTAAAGTGCAGCGTGCGTTACTATACTGACTGTAAAGTGCCGCATGTGTTACTATACTGACTGTAAAGTGCCGCATGTGTTACTATACTGACTGTAAAGTGCCGCATGTGTTACTATACTGACTGTAAAGTGCAGCGTGTGTTACTATACTGACTGTAAAGAGCAGCGTGTGTTACTATACTGACTGTAAAGTGCAGCGTGCGTTACTATACTGACTGTAAAGTGCAGCGTGTGTTACTATACTGACTGTAAAGAGCAGCGTGCGTTACTATACTGACTGTAAAGTGCAGCGTGCGTTACTATACTGACTGTAAAGTGCAGCGTGCGTTACTATACTGACTGTAAAGTGCAGCGTGTGTTACTATACTGACTGTAAAGTGCAGCGTGCGTTACTATACCTACTGTAAAGTGCCGCGTGTGTTACTATACTGACTGTAAAGTGCAGCGTGCTTTACTATACTGACTGTAAAGTGCAGCGTGCGTTACTATACTGACTGTAAAGTGCAGCGTGCGTTACTATACTGACTGTAAAGTGCTGCGTACGTTACTATACTGACTGTAAAGTGCCGCATGTGTTACTATACTGACTGTAAAGTGCAGCGTGCGTTACTATACTGACTGTAAAGTGCAGCATGTGTTACTATACTGACTGTAAAGTGCCGCATGTGTTACTATACTGACTGTAAAGTGCAGCATGCGTTACTATACTGACTGTAAAGTGCCGCGTATGTTACTATACTGACTGTAAAGTGACGCATGTGTTACTATACTGACTTTAAAGTGCAGCGTGTGTTACTATACTGACTGTAAAGTGCCGCATGTGTTACTATACTGACTGTAAAGTGCCGCATGTGTTACTATACTGACTGTAAAGTGGCGCATGCGTTACTATACTGACTGTAAAGTGCCGCATGTGTTACTATACTGACTGTAAAGTGCAGTGTGCGTTACTATACTGAATGTAAAGTGCAGCGTGCGTTACTATACTGACTGTAAAGTGCCGCATGTGTTACTATACTGACTGTAAAATGCCGCATGTGTTACTATACTGACTGTAAAGTGCCGCATGTGTTACTATACTGACTGTAAAGTGCAGCGTGCTTTACTATACTGACTGTAAAGTGCAGCGTGCGTTACTATACTGACTGTAAAGTGCCGCATGTATTACTATACTGACTGTAAAGTGCCGCATGTGTTACTATACTGACTGTAAAGTGCCGCATGTGTTACTATACTGACTGTAAAGTGCCGCATGTGTTACTATACTGACTGTAAAGTGCAGCGTGCGTTACTATACTGACTGTAAAGTGCAGCATGTGTTACTATACTGACTGTAAAATGCAGCATGTGTTACTATACTGACTGTAAAGTGCAGCATGTGTTACTATACTGACTGTAAAGTGCCGCATGTGTTACTATACTGACTGTAAAGTGCCGCATGTGTTACTATACTGACTGTAAAGTGCAGCGTGCGTTACTATACTGACTGTAAAGTGCAGCGTGCGTTACTATACTGACTGTAAAGTGCCGCATACGTTACTATACTGACTGTAAAGTGCCGCATGTGTTACTATACTGACTGTAAAGTGCAGCGTGCGTTACTATACTGACTGTAAAGTGCAGCATGTGTTACTATACTGACTGTAAAGTGCCGCATGTGTTACTATACTGACTGTAAAGTGCAGCATGCGTTACTATACTGACTGTAAAGTGCCGCGTATGTTACTATACTGACTGTAAAGTGACGCATGTGTTACTATACTGACTGTAAAGTGCAGCATGTGTTACTATACTGACTGTAAAGTGCCGCATGTGTTACTATACTGACTGTAAAGTGCAGCATGCGTTACTATACTGACTGTAAAGTGCCGCGTATGTTACTATACTGACTGTAAAGTGACGCATGTGTTACTATACTGACTTTAAAGTGCAGCGTGTGTTACTATACTGACTGTAAAGTGCTGCATGTGTTACTATACTGACTGTAAAGTGCCGCATGTGTTACTATACTGACTGTAAAGTGCCGCATGTGTTACTATACTGACTGTAAAGTGCCGCATGTGTTACTATACTGACTGTAAAGTGCAGCGTGCGTTACTATACTGACTGTAAAGTGCAGCATGTGTTACTATACTGACTGTAAAGTGCAGCATGTGTTACTATACTGACTGTAAAGTGCAGCATGTGTTACTATACTGACTGTAAAGTGCCGCATGTGTTACTATACTGACTGTAAAGTGCCGCATGTGTTACTATACTGACTGTAAAGTGCCGCATGTGTTACTATACTGACTGTAAAGTGCAGCGTGCGTTACTATACTGACTGTAAAGTGCAGCGTGCGTTACTATACTGACTGTAAAGTGCCGCATGTGTTACTATACTGACTGTAAAGTGCAGCATGTGTTACTATACTGACTGTAAAGTGCAGCGTGCGTTACTATACTGACTGTAAAGAACCGCATGTGTTACTATACTGACTGTAAAGTGCAGCATGTGTTACTATACTGACTGTAAAGTGCAGCATATGTTACTATACTGACTGTAAAGTGCAGCATGTGTTACTATACTGACTGTAAAGTGCAGCGTGCGTTACTATACTGACATGTGTTACTATACTGACTGTAAAGTGCAGCATGCGTTACTATACTGACTGTAAAGAGCAGCGTGTGTTACTATACTGACTGTAAAAGTCCAGCTGGCGTTACTATACTGACTGTAAAGTGCCGCGTGTGTTACTATACTGACTGTAAAGTGACGCATGTGTTACTATACTGACTGTAAAGTGCAGCATGTGTTACTATACTGACTGTAAAGTGCATCGTGCGTTACTATACTGACTGTAAAGTGCAGCAGGCGTTACTATACTGACTGTAAAGTGCCGCATGTGTTACTATACTGACTGTAAAGTGCAGCATGTGTTACTATACTGACTGTAAAGTGCCGCATGTGTTACTATACTGACTGTAAAGTGCCGCATGCATTACTATACTGACTGTAAAGTGCCGCATGTGTTACTATACTGACTGTAAAGTGCAGCATGTGTTACTATACTGACCGTAAAGTGCAGCATGTGTTACTATACTGACTGTAAAGTGCAGCAGGCGTTACTATACTGACTGTAAAGTGCAGCATGTGTTACTATACTGACTGTAAAGTGCAGCGTGTGTTACTATACTGACTGTAAATTGCCGCAAGTGTTACTATACTGACTGTAAAGTGCCGCATGTGTTACTATACTGACTGTAAAGTGCCGCATGTGTTACTGTACTGACTGTAAAGTGCAGCATGTGTTACTATACTGACTGTAAAGTGCCGCATGTGTTACTATACTGACTGTAAAGTGCAGCGTGCGTTATTATACTGACTGTAAAGTGCCGCATGTGTTACTATACTGACTGTAAAGTGCCGCATGTGTTACTATACTGACTGTAAAGTGCCGCATGTGTTACTATACTGACTGTAAAGTGAAGTGTGCGTTACTATACTGAATGTAAAGTGCAGCGTGCGTTACTATACTGACTGTAAAGAGCAGCATGTGTTACTATACTGACTGTAAAGTGCCGCATGTGTTACTATACTGACTGTAAAGAGCAGCGTGTGTTACTATACTGACTGTAAAGTGCCGCATGTGTTACTATACTGACTGTAAAGTGCCGCATGTGTTACTATACTGACTGTAAAGTGCCGCATGTGTTACTATACTGACTGTAAAGTGCCGCATGTGTTACTATACTGACTGTAAAGTGCAGTGTGCGTTACTATACTGAATATAAAGTGCAGCGTGCGTTACTATACTGACTGTAAAGTGCCGCATGTGTTACTATACTGACTGTAAAATGCTGCATGTGTTACTATACTGACTGTAAAGTGCCGCATGTGTTACTATGCTGACTGTAAAGTGCAGCGTGCTTTACTATACTGACTGTAAAGAACCGCATGTGTTACTATACTGACTGTAAAGTGCCGCATGTGTTACTATACTGACTGTAAAGTGCAGCATGTGTTACTATACTGACTGTAAAGTGCAGCATATGTTACTATACTGACTGTAAAGTGCAGCATGTGTTACTATACTGACTGTAAAGTGCAGCGTGCGTTACTATACTGACATGTGTTACTATACTGACTGTAAAGTGCAGCATGCGTTACTATACTGACTGTAAAGAGCAGCGTGTGTTACTATACTGACTGTAAAAGTCCAGCTGGCGTTACTATACTGACTGTAAAGTGCCGCGTGTGTTACTATACTGACTGTAAAGTGACGCATGTGTTACTATACTGACTGTAAAGTGCAGCATGTGTTACTATACTGACTGTAAAGTGCATCGTGCGTTACTATACTGACTGTAAAGTGCAGCAGGCGTTACTATACTGACTGTAAAGTGCCGCATGTGTTACTATACTGACTGTAAAGTGCAGCATGTGTTACTATACTGACTGTAAAGTGCCGCATGTGTTACTATACTGACTGTAAAGTGCCGCATGCATTACTATACTGACTGTAAAGTGCCGCATGTGTTACTATACTGACTGTAAAGTGCAGCATGTTGTTACTATACTGACTGTAAAGTGCCGCATGTGTTACTATACTGACTGTAAAGTGCAGCAGGCGTTACTATACTGATTGTAAAGTGCAGCAGGCGTTACTATACTGACTGTAAAGTGCCGCATGTGTTACTATACTGACTGTAAAGTGCAGCATGTGTTACTATACTGACCGTAAAGTGCAGCATGTGTTACTATACTGACTGTAAAGTGCAGCAGGCGTTACTATACTGACTGTAAAGTGCAGCATGTGTTACTATACTGACTGTAAAGTGCAGCGTGCGTTACTATACTGACTGTAAAGTGCCGCATGTGTTACTATACTGACTGTAAAGTGCCGCATGTGTTACTATACTGACTGTAAATAGCAGCATGTGTTACTATACTGACTGTAAAGTGCCGCATGTGTTACTATACTGACTGTAAAGTGACGCATGTGTTACTATACTGACTGTAAAGTGCCGCATGTGTTACTATACTGACTGTAAAGTGCAGTGTGCGTTACTATACTGAATGTAAAGTGCAGCGTGCGTTACTATACTGACTGTAAAGTGCCGCATGTGTTACTATACTGACTGTAAAGTGCCGCATGTGTTACTATACTGACTGTAAAGTGCCGCATGTGTTACTATACTGACTGTAAAGTGCAGCGTGCGTTACTATACTGACTGTAAAGTGCAGCATGCATTACTATACTGACTGTAAAGTGCCGCATGTGTTACTATACTGACTGTAAAGTGCTGCATGTGTTACTATACTGACTGTAAAGTGCCGCATGTGTTACTATACTGACTGTAAAGTGCAGCGTGTGTTACTATACTGACTGTAAAGAGCAGCATGTGTTACTATACTGACTGTAAAGTGCAGCGTGTGTTACTATACTGACTGTAAAGAGCAGCGTGTGTTACTATACTGACTGTAAAGTGCAGCGTGCGTTACTATACTGACTGTAAAGTGCAGCGTGTGTTACTATACTGACTGTAAAGTGCAGCGTGCGTTACTATACTGACTGTAAAGTGCCGCGTGTGTTACTATACTGACTGTAAAGTGCAGCGTGCATTACTATACTGACTGTAAAGTGCCGCATGTGTTACTATACTGACTGTAAAGTGGCGCATGTGTTACTATACTGACTGTAAAGTGCAGTGTGCGTTACTATACTGAATGTAAAGTGCAGCGTGCGTTACTATACTGACTGTAAAGTGCTGCATGTGTTACTATACTGACTGTAAAATGCAGCATGTGTTACTATACTGACTGTAAAGTGCCGCATGTGTTACTATACTGACTGTAAAGTGCAGCGTGTGTTACTATACTGACTGTAAAGAGCAGCATGATTTACTATACTGACTGTAAAGTGCAGCGTGCGTTACTATACTGACTGTAAAGAGGAGCATGCGTTACTATACTGACTGTAAAGTGCCGCATGTGTTACTATACTGACTGTAAAGTGCCGCATGTGTTACTATACTGACTGTAAAGTGCTGCATGTGTTACTATACTGACTGTAAAGTGCAGCGTGCGTTACTATACTGACTGTAAAGTGCAGCGTGCGTTACTATACTGACTGTAAAGTGCAGCGTGCGTTACTATACTGACTGTAAAGTGCAGCGTGCGTTACTATACTGACTGTAAAGTGCAGCGTGCGTTACTATACTGACTGTAAAGTGCCGCATGTGTTACTATACTGACTGTAAAGTGCCGCATGTGTTACTATACTGACTGTAAATAGCAGCATGTGTTACTATACTGACTGTAAAGTGCCGCATGTGTTACTATACTGACTGTAAAGTGCTGCATGTGTTACTGTACTGACTGTAAAGTGCAGCATGTGTTACTATACTGACTGTAAAGTGCAGCGTGCGTTACTATACTGACTGTAAAGTGCCGCATGTGTTACTATACTGACTGTAAAGTGCCGCATGTGTTACTATACTGACTGTAAATAGCAGCATGTGTTACTATACTGACTGTAAAGTGCCGCATGTGTTACTATACTGACTGTAAAGTGCCGCATGTGTTACTGTACTGACTGTAAAGTGCAGCATGTGTTACTATACTGACTGTAAAGTGCAGCATGCGTTACTATACTGACTGTAAAGAGCAGCGTGTGTTACTATACTGACTGTAAAAGTCCAGCTGGCGTTACTATACTGACTGTAAAGTGCCGCGTGTGTTACTATACTGACTGTAAAGTGACGCATGTGTTACTATACTGACTGTAAAGTGCAGCATGTGTTACTATACTGACTGTAAAGTGCATCGTGCGTTACTATACTGACTGTAAAGTGCAGCAGGCGTTACTATACTGACTGTAAAGTGCCGCATGTGTTACTATACTGACTGTAAAGTGCAGCATGTGTTACTATACTGACTGTAAAGTGCCGCATGTGTTACTATACTGACTGTAAAGTGCCGCATGCATTACTATACTGACTGTAAAGTGCCGCATGTGTTACTATACTGACTGTAAAGTGCAGCATGTTGTTACTATACTGACTGTAAAGTGCCGCATGTGTTACTATACTGACTGTAAAGTGCAGCAGGCGTTACTATACTGATTGTAAAGTGCAGCAGGCGTTACTATACTGACTGTAAAGTGCCGCATGTGTTACTATACTGACTGTAAAGTGCAGCATGTGTTACTATACTGACCGTAAAGTGCAGCATGTGTTACTATACTGACTGTAAAGTGCAGCAGGCGTTACTATACTGACTGTAAAGTGCAGCATGTGTTACTATACTGACTGTAAAGTGCAGCGTGCGTTACTATACTGACTGTAAAGTGCCGCATGTGTTACTATACTGACTGTAAAGTGCCGCATGTGTTACTATACTGACTGTAAATAGCAGCATGTGTTACTATACTGACTGTAAAGTGCCGCATGTGTTACTATACTGACTGTAAAGTGACGCATGTGTTACTATACTGACTGTAAAGTGCCGCATGTGTTACTATACTGACTGTAAAGTGCAGTGTGCGTTACTATACTGAATGTAAAGTGCAGCGTGCGTTACTATACTGACTGTAAAGTGCCGCATGTGTTACTATACTGACTGTAAAGTGCCGCATGTGTTACTATACTGACTGTAAAGTGCCGCATGTGTTACTATACTGACTGTAAAGTGCCGCGTGTGTTACTATACTGACTGTAAAGTGACGCATGTGTTACTATACTGACTGTAAAGTGCAGCATGTGTTACTATACTGACTGTAAAGTGCATCGTGCGTTACTATACTGACTGTAAAGTGCAGCAGGCGTTACTATACTGACTGTAAAGTGCCGCATGTGTTACTATACTGACTGTAAAGTGCAGCATGTGTTACTATACTGACTGTAAAGTGCCGCATGTGTTACTATACTGACTGTAAAGTGCCGCATGCATTACTATACTGACTGTAAAGTGCCGCATGTGTTACTATACTGACTGTAAAGTGCAGCATGTTGTTACTATACTGACTGTAAAGTGCCGCATGTGTTACTATACTGACTGTAAAGTGCAGCAGGCGTTACTATACTGATTGTAAAGTGCAGCAGGCGTTACTATACTGACTGTAAAGTGCCGCATGTGTTACTATACTGACTGTAAAGTGCAGCATGTGTTACTATACTGACCGTAAAGTGCAGCATGTGTTACTATACTGACTGTAAAGTGCAGCAGGCGTTACTATACTGACTGTAAAGTGCAGCATGTGTTACTATACTGACTGTAAAGTGCAGCGTGCGTTACTATACTGACTGTAAAGTGCCGCATGTGTTACTATACTGACTGTAAAGTGCCGCATGTGTTACTATACTGACTGTAAATAGCAGCATGTGTTACTATACTGACTGTAAAGTGCCGCATGTGTTACTATACTGACTGTAAAGTGACGCATGTGTTACTATACTGACTGTAAAGTGCCGCATGTGTTACTATACTGACTGTAAAGTGCAGTGTGCGTTACTATACTGAATGTAAAGTGCAGCGTGCGTTACTATACTGACTGTAAAGTGCCGCATGTGTTACTATACTGACTGTAAAGTGCCGCATGTGTTACTATACTGACTGTAAAGTGCCGCATGTGTTACTATACTGACTGTAAAGTGCAGCGTGCGTTACTATACTGACTGTAAAGTGCAGCATGCATTACTATACTGACTGTAAAGTGCCGCATGTGTTACTATACTGACTGTAAAGTGCTGCATGTGTTACTATACTGACTGTAAAGTGCCGCATGTGTTACTATACTGACTGTAAAGTGCAGCGTGTGTTACTATACTGACTGTAAAGAGCAGCATGTGTTACTATACTGACTGTAAAGTGCAGCGTGTGTTACTATACTGACTGTAAAGAGCAGCGTGTGTTACTATACTGACTGTAAAGTGCAGCGTGCGTTACTATACTGACTGTAAAGTGCAGCGTGTGTTACTATACTGACTGTAAAGTGCAGCGTGCGTTACTATACTGACTGTAAAGTGCCGCGTGTGTTACTATACTGACTGTAAAGTGCAGCGTGCATTACTATACTGACTGTAAAGTGCCGCATGTGTTACTATACTGACTGTAAAGTGGCGCATGTGTTACTATACTGACTGTAAAGTGCAGTGTGCGTTACTATACTGAATGTAAAGTGCAGCGTGCGTTACTATACTGACTGTAAAGTGCTGCATGTGTTACTATACTGACTGTAAAATGCAGCATGTGTTACTATACTGACTGTAAAGTGCCGCATGTGTTACTATACTGACTGTAAAGTGCAGCGTGTGTTACTATACTGACTGTAAAGAGCAGCATGATTTACTATACTGACTGTAAAGTGCAGCGTGCGTTACTATACTGACTGTAAAGAGGAGCATGCGTTACTATACTGACTGTAAAGTGCCGCATGTGTTACTATACTGACTGTAAAGTGCCGCATGTGTTACTATACTGACTGTAAAGTGCTGCATGTGTTACTATACTGACTGTAAAGTGCAGCGTGCGTTACTATACTGACTGTAAAGTGCAGCGTGCGTTACTATACTGACTGTAAAGTGCAGCGTGCGTTACTATACTGACTGTAAAGTGCAGCGTGCGTTACTATACTGACTGTAAAGTGCAGCGTGCGTTACTATACTGACTGTAAAGTGCCGCATGTGTTACTATACTGACTGTAAAGTGCCGCATGTGTTACTATACTGACTGTAAATAGCAGCATGTGTTACTATACTGACTGTAAAGTGCCGCATGTGTTACTATACTGACTGTAAAGTGCTGCATGTGTTACTGTACTGACTGTAAAGTGCAGCATGTGTTACTATACTGACTGTAAAGTGCAGCGTGCGTTACTATACTGACTGTAAAGTGCCGCATGTGTTACTATACTGACTGTAA
>NW_027462949.1:0-25449 GCF_050947455.1 Rhinoderma darwinii
GAGTTATTCACAGAAACATGGTTCTGAACTTTGCTGCCAGCCGCGAAAGCGAAAATAACCAAGATCGAGCGTCTAGGATTTACTTGTCAATAGCTCGCCTGGGAAACATCCAGAGAAGTCAAAGACAGTGCTTCTATACTAATTGCCAGGTGCTGAGACGAATGCCGCCAAGATTGAGCGTCTATGACTTACGGTTCAAGTATTAGCCTCAGAAACAGTGGGAAACAGTGCTTCTATACTAATTGCCAGGCGCTGAGACGAATGCCGCCAAGATCGAGCGTCTATGACTTACGGTTCAAGAATTAGCCTCAGAAACAGTGGTTCTGAACATGCTGCCAATAGCTCGCCTGGGAAACATCCAGAGAAGTCCAAGATTGTGTTTTTTAGACTGGCTGCCACGAGCTGAAACGAATGCAGCCAAGAGCGAGCGTCTGTGACTTACGGTTCAAAAGTTATTCACAGAAACATGGTTCTGAACTTTGCTGCCAGCCGCGAAAGCGAAAATAACCAAGATCGAGCGTCTAGGATTTACTTGTCAATAGCTCGCCTGGGAAACATCCATAGAAGTCAAATACAGTGCTTCTATACTAATTGCCAGGCGCTGAGACGAATGCCGCCAAGATCTAGCGTCTATGACTTACGGTTCAAGAATTAGCCTCAGAAACAGTGGGAAACAGTGCTTCTATACTAATTGGCAGGCGCTTAAACAAATGCCGCCAAGATCGAGCGTCTATGACTTACGGTTCAAGAATTAGCCTCAGAAACAGTGGTTCTGAACATGCTGCCAATAACTCGCCTGGGAAACATCCAGAGAAGTCCAAGATAGTGTTTTTTAGACTTGCTGCCACGAGCTGAAACGAATGCAGCCAAGAGCGAGCGTCTGTGACTTACGGTTCAAGAGTTATTCACAGAAACATGGTTCTGAACTTTGCTGCCAGCCGCGAAAGCGAAAATAACCAAGATCGAGCGTCTAGGATTTACTTGTCAATAGCTCGCCTGGGAAACATCCAGAGAAGTCAAAGACAGTGCTTCTATACTAATTGCCAGGTGCTGAGACGAATGCCGCCAAGATTGAGCGTCTATGACTTACGGTTCAAGAATTAGCCTCAGAAACAGTGGGAAACAGTGCTTCTATACTAATTGCCAGGCACTGAGACGAATGCCGCCAAGATCGAGCGTCTATGACTTACGGTTCAATAATTAGCCTCAGAAACAGTGGTTCTGAACATGCTGCCAATAGCTCGCCTGGGAAACATCAAGAGAAGTCCAAGATAGTGTTTTTCAGACTGGCTGCCACGAGCTGAAACGAATGCAGCCAAGAGCGAGCGTCTGTGACTTACGGTTCAAGAGTTATTCACAGAAACATGGTTCTGAACTTTGCTGCCAGCCGCGAAAGCGAAAATAACCAAGATCGAGCGTCTAGGATTTACTTGTCAATAGCTCGCCTGGGAAACATCCAGAGAAGTCAAAGACAGTGCTTCTATACTAATTGCCAGGCGCTGAGACGAATGCCGCCAAGATCTAGCGTCTATGACTTACGGTTCAAGAATTAGCCTCAGAAACAGTGGGAAACAGTGCTTCTATACTAATTGCCAGGCGCTGAGACGAATGCCGCCAAGAGCGAGCGTCTATGACTTACGGTTCAAGAATTAGCCTCAGAAACAGTGGTTCTGAACATGCTGCCAATAGCTCGCCTGGGAAACATCCAGATAAGTCAAAGATAGTGTTTTTTAGACTGGCTGCCACGAGCTGAAACGAATGCAGCCAAGAGCGAGCGTCTGTGACTTACGGTTCAAAAGTTATTCACAGAAACATGGTTCTGAACTTTGCTGCCAGCCGCGAAAGCGAAAATAACCAAGATCGAGCGTCTAGGATTTACTTGTCAATAGCTCGCCTGGGAAACATCCAGAGAAGTCAAAGACAGTGCTTCTATACTAATTGCCAGGTGCTGAGACGAATGCCGCCAAGATCTAGCGTCTATGACTTACGGTTCAAGAATTAGCCTCAGAAACAGTGGGAAACAGTGCTTCTATACTAATTGGCAGGCGCTTAAACAAATGCCGCCAAGATCGAGCGTCTATGACTTACGGTTCAAGAATTAGCCTCAGAAACAGTGGTTCTGAACATGCTGCCAATAACTCGACTGGGAAACATCCAGAGAAGTCCAAGATAGGGGTTTTTAGACTGGCTGCCACGAGCTGAAACGAATGCAGCCAAGAGCGAGCGTCTGTGACTTACGGTTCAAGAGTTATTCACAGAAACATGGTTCTGAACTTTGCTGCCAGCCGCGAAAGCGAAAATAACCAAGATCGAGCGTCTAGGATTTACTTGTCAATAGCTCGCCTGGGAAACATCCAGAGAAGTCAAAGACAGTGCTTCTATACTAATTGCCAGGCGCTGAGACGAATGCCGCCAAGATCGAGCGTCTATGACTTACGGTTCAAGAATTAGCCTCAGAAACAGTCGTTCTGAACATGCTGCCAATAGCTCGCCTGGGAAACATCAAGAGAAGTCCAAGATAGTGTTTTTTAGACTGGCTGCCACGAGCTGAAACGAATGCAGCCAAGAGCGAGCGTCTGTGACTTACGGTTCAAAAGTTATTCACAGAAACATGGTTCTGAACTTTGCTGCCAGCCGCGAAAGCGAAAATAACCAAGATCGAGCGTCTAGGATTTACTTGTCAATAGCTCGCCTGGGAAACATCCAGAGAAGTCAAAGACAGTGCTTCTATACTAATTGCCAGGCGCTGAGACGAATGCCGCCAAGATCTAGCGTCTATGACTTACGGTTCAAGAATTAGCCTCAGAAACAGTGGGAAACAGTGCTTCTATACTAATTGCCAGGCGCTGAGACGAATGCCGCCAAGATCGAGCGTCTATGACTTACGGTTCAAGAATTAGCCTCAGAAACAGTCGTTCTGAACATGCTGCCAATAGCTCGTCTGGGAAACATCCAGATAAGTCAAAGAGTGTTTTTTAGACTGGCTGCCACGAGCTGAAACGAATGCAGCCAAGAGCGAGCGTCTGTGACTTACGGTTCAAAAGTTATTCACAGAAACATGGTTCTGAACTTTGCTGCCAGCCGCGAAAGCGAAAATAACCAAGATCGAGCGTCTAGGATTTACTTGTCAATAGCTCGCCTGGGAAACATCCAGAGAAGTCAAAGACAGTGCTTCTATACTAATTGCCAGGTGCTGAGACGAATGCCGCCAAGATCTAGCGTCTATGACTTACGGTTCAAGAATTAGCCTCAGAAACAGTGGGAAACAGTGCTTCTATACTAATTGGCAGGCGCTTAAACAAATGCCGCCAAGATCGAGCGTCTATGACTTACGGTTCAAGAATTAGCCTCAGAAACAGTGGTTCTGAACATGCTGCCAATAACTCGTCTGGGAAACATCCAGAGAAGTCCAAGATAGTGTTTTTTAGACTGGCTGCCACGAGCTGAAACGAATGCAGCCAAGAGCGAGCGTCTGTGACTTACGGTTCAAGAGTTATTCACAGAAACATGGTTCTGAACTTTGCTGCCAGCCGCGAAAGCGAAAATAACCAAGATCGAGCGTCTAGGATTTACTTGTCAATAGCTCGCCTGGGAAACATCCAGAGAAGTCAAAGACAGTGCTTCTATACTAATTGCCAGGCGCTGAGACGAATGCCGCCAAGATCGAGCGTCTAAGACTTACGGTTCAATAATTAGCCTCAGAAACAGTGGTTCTGAACATGCTGCCAATAGCTCGCCTGGGAAACATCAAGAGAAGTCCAAGATAGTGTTTTTTAGACTGGCTGCCACGAGCTGAAACGAATGCAGCCAAGAGCGAGCGTCTGTGACTTACGGTTCAAAAGTTATTCACAGAAACATGGTTCTGAACTTTGCTGCCAGCCGCGAAAGCGAAAATAACCAAGATCGAGCGTCTAGGATTTACTTGTCAATAGCTCGCCTGGGAAACATCCAGAGAAGTCAAAGACAGTGCTTCTATACTAATTGCCAGGCGCTGAGACGAATGCCGCCAAGATCTAGCGTCTATGACTTACGGTTCAAGAATTAGCCTCAGAAACAGTGGGAAACAGTGCTTCTATACTAATTGCCAGGCGCTGAGACGAATGCCGCCAAGATCGAGCGTCTATGACTTACGGTTCAAGAATTAGCCTCAGAAACAGTCGTTCTGAACATGCTGCCAATAGCTCGCCTGGGAAACATCAAGAGAAGTCCAAGATAGTGTTTTTTAGACTGGCTGCCACGAGCTGAAACGAATGCAGCCAAGAGCGAGCGTCTGTGACTTACGGTTCAAAAGTTATTCACAGAAACATGGTTCTGAACTTTGCTGCCAGCCGCGAAAGCGAAAATAACCAAGATCGAGCGTCTAGGATTTACTTGTCAATAGCTCGCCTGGGAAACATCCAGAGAAGTCAAAGACAGTGCTTCTATACTAATTGCCAGGCGCTGAGACGAATGCCGCCAAGATCTAGCGTCTATGACTTGCGGTTCAAGAATTAGCCTCAGAAACAGTGGGAAACAGTGCTTCTATACTAATTGCCAGGCGCTGAGACGAATGCCGCCAAGATCGAGCGTCTATGACTTACGGTTCAAGAATTAGCCTCAGAAACAGTGGGAAACAGTGCTTCTATACTAATTGCCAGGCGCTGAGACGAATGCCGCCAAGATCGAGCGTCTATGACTTACGGTTCAAGAATTAGCCTCAGAAACAGTCGTTCTGAACATGCTGCCAATAGCTCGCCTGGGAAACATCAAGAGAAGTCCAAGATAGTGTTTTTTAGACTGGCTGCCACGAGCTGAAACGAATGCAGCCAAGAGCGAGCGTCTGTGACTTACGGTTCAAAAGTTATTCACAGAAACATGGTTCTGAACTTTGCTGCCAGCCGCGAAAGCGAAAATAACCAAGATCGAGCGTCTAGGATTTACTTGTCAATAGCTCGCCTGGGAAACATCCAGAGAAGTCAAAGACAGTGCTTCTATACTAATTGCCAGGCGCTGAGACGAATGCCGCCAAGATCTAGCGTCTATGACTTGCGGTTCAAGAATTAGCCTCAGAAACAGTGGGAAACAGTGCTTCTATACTAATTGCCAGGCGCTGAGACGAATGCCGCCAAGATCGAGCGTCTATGACTTACGGTTCAAGAATTAGCCTCAGAAACAGTCGTTCTGAACATGCTGCCAATAGCTCGTCTGGGAAACATCCAGATAAGTCAAAGATAGTGTTTTTTAGACTGGCTGCCACGAGCTGAAACGAATGCAGCCAAGAGCGAGCGTCTGTGACTTACGGTTCAAAAGTTATTCACAGAAACATGGTTCTGAACTTTGCTGCCAGCCGCGAAAGCGAAAATAACCAAGATCGAGCGTCTAGGATTTACTTGTCAATAGCTCGCCTGGGAAACATCCATAGAAGTCAAATACAGTGCTTCTATACTAATTGCCAGGCGCTGAGACGAATGCCGCCAAGATCTAGCGTCTATGACTTACGGTTCAAGAATTAGCCTCAGAAACAGTGGGAAACAGTGCTTCTATACTAATTGGCAGGCGCTTAAACAAATGCCGCCAAGATCGAGCGTCTATGACTTACGGTTCAAGAATTAGCCTCAGAAACAGTGGTTCTGAACATGCTGCCAATAGCTCGCCTGGGAAACATCAAGAGAAGTCCAAGATAGTGTTTTTCAGACTGGCTGCCACGAGCTGAAACGAATGCAGCCAAGAGCGAGCGTCTGTGACTTACGGTTCAAGAGTTATTCACAGAAACATGGTTCTGAACTTTGCTGCCAGCCGCGAAAGCGAAAATAACCAAGATCGAGCGTCTAGGATTTACTTGTCAATAGCTCGCCTGGGAAACATCCAGAGAAGTCAAAGACAGTGCTTCTATACTAATTGCCAGGCGCTGAGACGAATGCCGCCAAGATCGAGCGTCTAAGACTTACGGTTCAATAATTAGCCTCAGAAACAGTGGTTCTGAACATGCTGCCAATAGCTCGCCTGGGAAACATCAAGAGAAGTCCAAGATAGTGTTTTTTAGACTGGCTGCCACGAGCTGAAACGAATGCAGCCAAGAGCGAGCGTCTGTGACTTACGGTTCAAAAGTTATTCACAGAAACATGGTTCTGAACTTTGCTGCCAGCCGCGAAAGCGAAAATAACCAAGATCGAGCGTCTAGGATTTACTTGTCAATAGCTCGCCTGGGAAACATCCAGAGAAGTCAAAGACAGTGCTTCTATACTAATTGCCAGGCGCTGAGACGAATGCCGCCAAGATCTAGCGTCTATGACTTACGGTTCAAGAATTAGCCTCAGAAACAGTGGGAAACAGTGCTTCTATACTAATTGCCAGGCGCTGAGACGAATGCCGCCAAGATCGAGCGTCTATGACTTACGGTTCAAGAATTAGCCTCAGAAACAGTCGTTCTGAACATGCTGCCAATAGCTCGCCTGGGAAACATCAAGAGAAGTCCAAGATAGTGTTTTTTAGACTGGCTGCCACGAGCTGAAACGAATGCAGCCAAGAGCGAGCGTCTGTGACTTACGGTTCAAAAGTTATTCACAGAAACATGGTTCTGAACTTTGCTGCCAGCCGCGAAAGCGAAAATAACCAAGATCGAGCGTCTAGGATTTACTTGTCAATAGCTCGCCTGGGAAACATCCAGAGAAGTCAAAGACAGTGCTTCTATACTAATTGCCAGGCGCTGAGACGAATGCCGCCAAGATCTAGCGTCTATGACTTGCGGTTCAAGAATTAGCCTCAGAAACAGTGGGAAACAGTGCTTCTATACTAATTGCCAGGCGCTGAGACGAATGCCGCCAAGATCGAGCGTCTATGACTTACGGTTCAAGAATTAGCCTCAGAAACAGTGGGAAACAGTGCTTCTATACTAATTGCCAGGCGCTGAGACGAATGCCGCCAAGATCGAGCGTCTATGACTTACGGTTCAAGAATTAGCCTCAGAAACAGTCGTTCTGAACATGCTGCCAATAGCTCGCCTGGGAAACATCAAGAGAAGTCCAAGATAGTGTTTTTTAGACTGGCTGCCACGAGCTGAAACGAATGCAGCCAAGAGCGAGCGTCTGTGACTTACGGTTCAAAAGTTATTCACAGAAACATGGTTCTGAACTTTGCTGCCAGCCGCGAAAGCGAAAATAACCAAGATCGAGCGTCTAGGATTTACTTGTCAATAGCTCGCCTGGGAAACATCCAGAGAAGTCAAAGACAGTGCTTCTATACTAATTGCCAGGCGCTGAGACGAATGCCGCCAAGATCTAGCGTCTATGACTTGCGGTTCAAGAATTAGCCTCAGAAACAGTGGGAAACAGTGCTTCTATACTAATTGCCAGGCGCTGAGACGAATGCCGCCAAGATCGAGCGTCTATGACTTACGGTTCAAGAATTAGCCTCAGAAACAGTCGTTCTGAACATGCTGCCAATAGCTCGTCTGGGAAACATCCAGATAAGTCAAAGATAGTGTTTTTTAGACTGGCTGCCACGAGCTGAAACGAATGCAGCCAAGAGCGAGCGTCTGTGACTTACGGTTCAAAAGTTATTCACAGAAACATGGTTCTGAACTTTGCTGCCAGCCGCGAAAGCGAAAATAACCAAGATCGAGCGTCTAGGATTTACTTGTCAATAGCTCGCCTGGGAAACATCCATAGAAGTCAAATACAGTGCTTCTATACTAATTGCCAGGCGCTGAGACGAATGCCGCCAAGATCTAGCGTCTATGACTTACGGTTCAAGAATTAGCCTCAGAAACAGTGGGAAACAGTGCTTCTATACTAATTGGCAGGCGCTTAAACAAATGCCGCCAAGATCGAGCGTCTATGACTTACGGTTCAAGAATTAGCCTCAGAAACAGTGGTTCTGAACATGCTGCCAATAGCTCGCCTGGGAAACATCAAGAGAAGTCCAAGATAGTGTTTTTCAGACTGGCTGCCACGAGCTGAAACGAATGCAGCCAAGAGCGAGCGTCTGTGACTTACGGTTCAAGAGTTATTCACAGAAACATGGTTCTGAACTTTGCTGCCAGCCGCGAAAGCGAAAATAACCAAGATCGAGCGTCTAGGATTTACTTGTCAATAGCTCGCCTGGGAAACATCCAGAGAAGTCAAAGACAGTGCTTCTATACTAATTGCCAGGCGCTGAGACGAATGCCGCCAAGATCTAGCGTCTATGACTTACGGTTCAAGAATTAGCCTCAGAAACAGTGGGAAACAGTGCTTCTATACTAATTGCCAGGCGCTGAGACGAATGCCGCCAAGAGCGAGCGTCTATGACTTACGGTTCAAGAATTAGCCTCAGAAACAGTGGTTCTGAACATGCTGCCAATAGCTCGCCTGGGAAACATCCAGATAAGTCAAAGATAGTGTTTTTTAGACTGGCTGCCACGAGCTGAAACGAATGCAGCCAAGAGCGAGCGTCTGTGACTTACGGTTCAAAAGTTATTCACAGAAACATGGTTCTGAACTTTGCTGCCAGCCGCGAAAGCGAAAATAACCAAGATCGAGCGTCTAGGATTTACTTGTCAATAGCTCGCCTGGGAAACATCCAGAGAAGTCAAAGACAGTGCTTCTATACTAATTGCCAGGTGCTGAGACGAATGCCGCCAAGATCTAGCGTCTATGACTTACGGTTCAAGAATTAGCCTCAGAAACAGTGGGAAACAGTGCTTCTATACTAATTGGCAGGCGCTTAAACAAATGCCGCCAAGATCGAGCGTCTATGACTTACGGTTCAAGAATTAGCCTCAGAAACAGTGGTTCTGAACATGCTGCCAATAACTCGACTGGGAAACATCCAGAGAAGTCCAAGATAGGGGTTTTTAGACTGGCTGCCACGAGCTGAAACGAATGCAGCCAAGAGCGAGCGTCTGTGACTTACGGTTCAAGAGTTATTCACAGAAACATGGTTCTGAACTTTGCTGCCAGCCGCGAAAGCGAAAATAACCAAGATCGAGCGTCTAGGATTTACTTGTCAATAGCTCGCCTGGGAAACATCCAGAGAAGTCAAAGACAGTGCTTCTATACTAATTGCCAGGCACTGAGACGAATGCCGCCAAGATCGAGCGTCTATGACTTACGGTTCAATAATTAGCCTCAGAAACAGTGGTTCTGAACATGCTGCCAATAGCTCGCCTGGGAAACATCAAGAGAAGTCCAAGATAGTGTTTTTCAGACTGGCTGCCACGAGCTGAAACGAATGCAGCCAAGAGCGAGCGTCTGTGACTTACGGTTCAAGAGTTATTCACAGAAACATGGTTCTGAACTTTGCTGCCAGCCGCGAAAGCGAAAATAACCAAGATCGAGCGTCTAGGATTTACTTGTCAATAGCTCGCCTGGGAAACATCCAGAGAAGTCAAAGACAGTGCTTCTATACTAATTGCCAGGCGCTGAGACGAATGCCGCCAAGATCTAGCGTCTATGACTTACGGTTCAAGAATTAGCCTCAGAAACAGTGGGAAACAGTGCTTCTATACTAATTGCCAGGCGCTGAGACGAATGCCGCCAAGAGCGAGCGTCTATGACTTACGGTTCAAGAATTAGCCTCAGAAACAGTGGTTCTGAACATGCTGCCAATAGCTCGCCTGGGAAACATCCAGATAAGTCAAAGATAGTGTTTTTTAGACTGGCTGCCACGAGCTGAAACGAATGCAGCCAAGAGCGAGCGTCTGTGACTTACGGTTCAAAAGTTATTCACAGAAACATGGTTCTGAACTTTGCTGCCAGCCGCGAAAGCGAAAATAACCAAGATCGAGCGTCTAGGATTTACTTGTCAATAGCTCGCCTGGGAAACATCCAGAGAAGTCAAAGACAGTGCTTCTATACTAATTGCCAGGTGCTGAGACGAATGCCGCCAAGATCTAGCGTCTATGACTTACGGTTCAAGAATTAGCCTCAGAAACAGTGGGAAACAGTGCTTCTATACTAATTGGCAGGCGCTTAAACAAATGCCGCCAAGATCGAGCGTCTATGACTTACGGTTCAAGAATTAGCCTCAGAAACAGTGGTTCTGAACATGCTGCCAATAACTCGACTGGGAAACATCCAGAGAAGTCCAAGATAGGGGTTTTTAGACTGGCTGCCACGAGCTGAAACGAATGCAGCCAAGAGCGAGCGTCTGTGACTTACGGTTCAAGAGTTATTCACAGAAACATGGTTCTGAACTTTGCTGCCAGCCGCGAAAGCGAAAATAACCAAGATCGAGCGTCTAGGATTTACTTGTCAATAGCTCGCCTGGGAAACATCCAGAGAAGTCAAAGACAGTGCTTCTATACTAATTGCCAGGCGCTGAGACGAATGCCGCCAAGATCGAGCGTCTATGACTTACGGTTCAAGAATTAGCCTCAGAAACAGTCGTTCTGAACATGCTGCCAATAGCTCGCCTGGGAAACATCAAGAGAAGTCCAAGATAGTGTTTTTTAGACTGGCTGCCACGAGCTGAAACGAATGCAGCCAAGAGCGAGCGTCTGTGACTTACGGTTCAAAAGTTATTCACAGAAACATGGTTCTGAACTTTGCTGCCAGCCGCGAAAGCGAAAATAACCAAGATCGAGCGTCTAGGATTTACTTGTCAATAGCTCGCCTGGGAAACATCCAGAGAAGTCAAAGACAGTGCTTCTATACTAATTGCCAGGCGCTGAGACGAATGCCGCCAAGATCTAGCGTCTATGACTTACGGTTCAAGAATTAGCCTCAGAAACAGTGGGAAACAGTGCTTCTATACTAATTGCCAGGCGCTGAGACGAATGCCGCCAAGATCGAGCGTCTATGACTTACGGTTCAAGAATTAGCCTCAGAAACAGTCGTTCTGAACATGCTGCCAATAGCTCGTCTGGGAAACATCCAGATAAGTCAAAGAGTGTTTTTTAGACTGGCTGCCACGAGCTGAAACGAATGCAGCCAAGAGCGAGCGTCTGTGACTTACGGTTCAAAAGTTATTCACAGAAACATGGTTCTGAACTTTGCTGCCAGCCGCGAAAGCGAAAATAACCAAGATCGAGCGTCTAGGATTTACTTGTCAATAGCTCGCCTGGGAAACATCCAGAGAAGTCAAAGACAGTGCTTCTATACTAATTGCCAGGTGCTGAGACGAATGCCGCCAAGATCTAGCGTCTATGACTTACGGTTCAAGAATTAGCCTCAGAAACAGTGGGAAACAGTGCTTCTATACTAATTGGCAGGCGCTTAAACAAATGCCGCCAAGATCGAGCGTCTATGACTTACGGTTCAAGAATTAGCCTCAGAAACAGTGGTTCTGAACATGCTGCCAATAACTCGTCTGGGAAACATCCAGAGAAGTCCAAGATAGTGTTTTTTAGACTGGCTGCCACGAGCTGAAACGAATGCAGCCAAGAGCGAGCGTCTGTGACTTACGGTTCAAGAGTTATTCACAGAAACATGGTTCTGAACTTTGCTGCCAGCCGCGAAAGCGAAAATAACCAAGATCGAGCGTCTAGGATTTACTTGTCAATAGCTCGCCTGGGAAACATCCAGAGAAGTCAAAGACAGTGCTTCTATACTAATTGCCAGGCGCTGAGACGAATGCCGCCAAGATCGAGCGTCTAAGACTTACGGTTCAATAATTAGCCTCAGAAACAGTGGTTCTGAACATGCTGCCAATAGCTCGCCTGGGAAACATCAAGAGAAGTCCAAGATAGTGTTTTTTAGACTGGCTGCCACGAGCTGAAACGAATGCAGCCAAGAGCGAGCGTCTGTGACTTACGGTTCAAAAGTTATTCACAGAAACATGGTTCTGAACTTTGCTGCCAGCCGCGAAAGCGAAAATAACCAAGATCGAGCGTCTAGGATTTACTTGTCAATAGCTCGCCTGGGAAACATCCAGAGAAGTCAAAGACAGTGCTTCTATACTAATTGCCAGGCGCTGAGACGAATGCCGCCAAGATCTAGCGTCTATGACTTACGGTTCAAGAATTAGCCTCAGAAACAGTGGGAAACAGTGCTTCTATACTAATTGCCAGGCGCTGAGACGAATGCCGCCAAGATCGAGCGTCTATGACTTACGGTTCAAGAATTAGCCTCAGAAACAGTCGTTCTGAACATGCTGCCAATAGCTCGCCTGGGAAACATCAAGAGAAGTCCAAGATAGTGTTTTTTAGACTGGCTGCCACGAGCTGAAACGAATGCAGCCAAGAGCGAGCGTCTGTGACTTACGGTTCAAAAGTTATTCACAGAAACATGGTTCTGAACTTTGCTGCCAGCCGCGAAAGCGAAAATAACCAAGATCGAGCGTCTAGGATTTACTTGTCAATAGCTCGCCTGGGAAACATCCAGAGAAGTCAAAGACAGTGCTTCTATACTAATTGCCAGGCGCTGAGACGAATGCCGCCAAGATCTAGCGTCTATGACTTGCGGTTCAAGAATTAGCCTCAGAAACAGTGGGAAACAGTGCTTCTATACTAATTGCCAGGCGCTGAGACGAATGCCGCCAAGATCGAGCGTCTATGACTTACGGTTCAAGAATTAGCCTCAGAAACAGTGGGAAACAGTGCTTCTATACTAATTGCCAGGCGCTGAGACGAATGCCGCCAAGATCGAGCGTCTATGACTTACGGTTCAAGAATTAGCCTCAGAAACAGTCGTTCTGAACATGCTGCCAATAGCTCGCCTGGGAAACATCAAGAGAAGTCCAAGATAGTGTTTTTTAGACTGGCTGCCACGAGCTGAAACGAATGCAGCCAAGAGCGAGCGTCTGTGACTTACGGTTCAAAAGTTATTCACAGAAACATGGTTCTGAACTTTGCTGCCAGCCGCGAAAGCGAAAATAACCAAGATCGAGCGTCTAGGATTTACTTGTCAATAGCTCGCCTGGGAAACATCCAGAGAAGTCAAAGACAGTGCTTCTATACTAATTGCCAGGCGCTGAGACGAATGCCGCCAAGATCTAGCGTCTATGACTTGCGGTTCAAGAATTAGCCTCAGAAACAGTGGGAAACAGTGCTTCTATACTAATTGCCAGGCGCTGAGACGAATGCCGCCAAGATCGAGCGTCTATGACTTACGGTTCAAGAATTAGCCTCAGAAACAGTCGTTCTGAACATGCTGCCAATAGCTCGTCTGGGAAACATCCAGATAAGTCAAAGATAGTGTTTTTTAGACTGGCTGCCACGAGCTGAAACGAATGCAGCCAAGAGCGAGCGTCTGTGACTTACGGTTCAAAAGTTATTCACAGAAACATGGTTCTGAACTTTGCTGCCAGCCGCGAAAGCGAAAATAACCAAGATCGAGCGTCTAGGATTTACTTGTCAATAGCTCGCCTGGGAAACATCCATAGAAGTCAAATACAGTGCTTCTATACTAATTGCCAGGCGCTGAGACGAATGCCGCCAAGATCTAGCGTCTATGACTTACGGTTCAAGAATTAGCCTCAGAAACAGTGGGAAACAGTGCTTCTATACTAATTGGCAGGCGCTTAAACAAATGCCGCCAAGATCGAGCGTCTATGACTTACGGTTCAAGAATTAGCCTCAGAAACAGTGGTTCTGAACATGCTGCCAATAGCTCGCCTGGGAAACATCAAGAGAAGTCCAAGATAGTGTTTTTCAGACTGGCTGCCACGAGCTGAAACGAATGCAGCCAAGAGCGAGCGTCTGTGACTTACGGTTCAAGAGTTATTCACAGAAACATGGTTCTGAACTTTGCTGCCAGCCGCGAAAGCGAAAATAACCAAGATCGAGCGTCTAGGATTTACTTGTCAATAGCTCGCCTGGGAAACATCCAGAGAAGTCAAAGACAGTGCTTCTATACTAATTGCCAGGCGCTGAGACGAATGCCGCCAAGATCTAGCGTCTATGACTTACGGTTCAAGAATTAGCCTCAGAAACAGTGGGAAACAGTGCTTCTATACTAATTGCCAGGCGCTGAGACGAATGCCGCCAAGAGCGAGCGTCTATGACTTACGGTTCAAGAATTAGCCTCAGAAACAGTGGTTCTGAACATGCTGCCAATAGCTCGCCTGGGAAACATCCAGATAAGTCAAAGATAGTGTTTTTTAGACTGGCTGCCACGAGCTGAAACGAATGCAGCCAAGAGCGAGCGTCTGTGACTTACGGTTCAAAAGTTATTCACAGAAACATGGTTCTGAACTTTGCTGCCAGCCGCGAAAGCGAAAATAACCAAGATCGAGCGTCTAGGATTTACTTGTCAATAGCTCGCCTGGGAAACATCCAGAGAAGTCAAAGACAGTGCTTCTATACTAATTGCCAGGTGCTGAGACGAATGCCGCCAAGATCTAGCGTCTATGACTTACGGTTCAAGAATTAGCCTCAGAAACAGTGGGAAACAGTGCTTCTATACTAATTGGCAGGCGCTTAAACAAATGCCGCCAAGATCGAGCGTCTATGACTTACGGTTCAAGAATTAGCCTCAGAAACAGTGGTTCTGAACATGCTGCCAATAACTCGACTGGGAAACATCCAGAGAAGTCCAAGATAGGGGTTTTTAGACTGGCTGCCACGAGCTGAAACGAATGCAGCCAAGAGCGAGCGTCTGTGACTTACGGTTCAAGAGTTATTCACAGAAACATGGTTCTGAACTTTGCTGCCAGCCGCGAAAGCGAAAATAACCAAGATCGAGCGTCTAGGATTTACTTGTCAATAGCTCGCCTGGGAAACATCCAGAGAAGTCAAAGACAGTGCTTCTATACTAATTGCCAGGCACTGAGACGAATGCCGCCAAGATCGAGCGTCTATGACTTACGGTTCAATAATTAGCCTCAGAAACAGTGGTTCTGAACATGCTGCCAATAGCTCGCCTGGGAAACATCAAGAGAAGTCCAAGATAGTGTTTTTCAGACTGGCTGCCACGAGCTGAAACGAATGCAGCCAAGAGCGAGCGTCTGTGACTTACGGTTCAAGAGTTATTCACAGAAACATGGTTCTGAACTTTGCTGCCAGCCGCGAAAGCGAAAATAACCAAGATCGAGCGTCTAGGATTTACTTGTCAATAGCTCGCCTGGGAAACATCCAGAGAAGTCAAAGACAGTGCTTCTATACTAATTGCCAGGCGCTGAGACGAATGCCGCCAAGATCTAGCGTCTATGACTTACGGTTCAAGAATTAGCCTCAGAAACAGTGGGAAACAGTGCTTCTATACTAATTGCCAGGCGCTGAGACGAATGCCGCCAAGAGCGAGCGTCTATGACTTACGGTTCAAGAATTAGCCTCAGAAACAGTGGTTCTGAACATGCTGCCAATAGCTCGCCTGGGAAACATCCAGATAAGTCAAAGATAGTGTTTTTTAGACTGGCTGCCACGAGCTGAAACGAATGCAGCCAAGAGCGAGCGTCTGTGACTTACGGTTCAAAAGTTATTCACAGAAACATGGTTCTGAACTTTGCTGCCAGCCGCGAAAGCGAAAATAACCAAGATCGAGCGTCTAGGATTTACTTGTCAATAGCTCGCCTGGGAAACATCCAGAGAAGTCAAAGACAGTGCTTCTATACTAATTGCCAGGTGCTGAGACGAATGCCGCCAAGATCTAGCGTCTATGACTTACGGTTCAAGAATTAGCCTCAGAAACAGTGGGAAACAGTGCTTCTATACTAATTGGCAGGCGCTTAAACAAATGCCGCCAAGATCGAGCGTCTATGACTTACGGTTCAAGAATTAGCCTCAGAAACAGTGGTTCTGAACATGCTGCCAATAACTCGACTGGGAAACATCCAG
This sequence comes from Rhinoderma darwinii, assembly GCF_050947455.1. Classification (NCBI taxonomy): domain Eukaryota; kingdom Metazoa; phylum Chordata; class Amphibia; order Anura; family Rhinodermatidae; genus Rhinoderma; species Rhinoderma darwinii. The sequence continues at coordinate 15,674 of NW_027462949.1, forward strand.
AGAAGTCCAAGATAGGGGTTTTTAGACTGGCTGCCACGAGCTGAAACGAATGCAGCCAAGAGCGAGCGTCTGTGACTTACGGTTCAAGAGTTATTCACAGAAACATGGTTCTGAACTTTGCTGCCAGCCGCGAAAGCGAAAATAACCAAGATCGAGCGTCTAGGATTTACTTGTCAATAGCTCGCCTGGGAAACATCCAGAGAAGTCAAAGACAGTGCTTCTATACTAATTGCCAGGCGCTGAGACGAATGCCGCCAAGATCGAGCGTCTAAGACTTACGGTTCAATAATTAGCCTCAGAAACAGTGGTTCTGAACATGCTGCCAATAGCTCGCCTGGGAAACATCAAGAGAAGTCCAAGATAGTGTTTTTTAGACTGGCTGCCACGAGCTGAAACGAATGCAGCCAAGAGCGAGCGTCTGTGACTTACGGTTCAAAAGTTATTCACAGAAACATGGTTCTGAACTTTGCTGCCAGCCGCGAAAGCGAAAATAACCAAGATCGAGCGTCTAGGATTTACTTGTCAATAGCTCGCCTGGGAAACATCCAGAGAAGTCAAAGACAGTGCTTCTATACTAATTGCCAGGCGCTGAGACGAATGCCGCCAAGATCTAGCGTCTATGACTTACGGTTCAAGAATTAGCCTCAGAAACAGTGGGAAACAGTGCTTCTATACTAATTGCCAGGCGCTGAGACGAATGCCGCCAAGATCGAGCGTCTATGACTTACGGTTCAAGAATTAGCCTCAGAAACAGTCGTTCTGAACATGCTGCCAATAGCTCGCCTGGGAAACATCAAGAGAAGTCCAAGATAGTGTTTTTTAGACTGGCTGCCACGAGCTGAAACGAATGCAGCCAAGAGCGAGCGTCTGTGACTTACGGTTCAAAAGTTATTCACAGAAACATGGTTCTGAACTTTGCTGCCAGCCGCGAAAGCGAAAATAACCAAGATCGAGCGTCTAGGATTTACTTGTCAATAGCTCGCCTGGGAAACATCCAGAGAAGTCAAAGACAGTGCTTCTATACTAATTGCCAGGCGCTGAGACGAATGCCGCCAAGATCTAGCGTCTATGACTTGCGGTTCAAGAATTAGCCTCAGAAACAGTGGGAAACAGTGCTTCTATACTAATTGCCAGGCGCTGAGACGAATGCCGCCAAGATCGAGCGTCTATGACTTACGGTTCAAGAATTAGCCTCAGAAACAGTGGGAAACAGTGCTTCTATACTAATTGCCAGGCGCTGAGACGAATGCCGCCAAGATCGAGCGTCTATGACTTACGGTTCAAGAATTAGCCTCAGAAACAGTCGTTCTGAACATGCTGCCAATAGCTCGCCTGGGAAACATCAAGAGAAGTCCAAGATAGTGTTTTTTAGACTGGCTGCCACGAGCTGAAACGAATGCAGCCAAGAGCGAGCGTCTGTGACTTACGGTTCAAAAGTTATTCACAGAAACATGGTTCTGAACTTTGCTGCCAGCCGCGAAAGCGAAAATAACCAAGATCGAGCGTCTAGGATTTACTTGTCAATAGCTCGCCTGGGAAACATCCATAGAAGTCAAATACAGTGCTTCTACACTAATTGCCAGGCGCTGAGACGAATGCCGCCAAGATCTAGCGTCTATGACTTACGGTTCAAGAATTAGCCTCAGAAACAGTGGGAAACAGTGCTTCTATACTAATTGGCAGGCGCTTAAACAAATGCCGCCAAGATCGAGCGTCTATGACTTACGGTTCAAGAATTAGCCTCAGAAACAGTGGTTCTGAACATGCTGCCAATAACTCGCCTGGGAAACATCCAGAGAAGTCAAAGATAGTGTTTTTTAGACTGGCTGCCACGAGCTGAAACGAATGCAGCCAAGAGCGAGCGTCTGTGACTTACGGTTCAAAAGTTATTCACAGAAACATGGTTCTGAACTTTGCTGCCAGCCGCGAAAGCGAAAATAACCAAGATCGAGCGTCTAGGATTTACTTGTCAATAGCTCGCCTGGGAAACATCCAGAGAAGTCAAAGACAGTGCTTCTATACTAATTGCCAGGTGCTGAGACGAATGCCGCCAAGATTGAGCGTCTATGACTTACGGTTCAAGAATTAGCCTCAGAAACAGTGGGAAACAGTGCTTCTATACTAATTGCCAGGCGCTGAGACGAATGCCGCCAAGATCGAGCGTCTATGACTTACGGTTCAAGAATTAGCCTCAGAAACAGTGGTTCTGAACATGCTGCCAATAGCTCGCCTGGGAAACATCCAGAGAAGTCCAAGATTGTGTTTTTTAGACTGGCTGCCACGAGCTGAAACGAATGCAGCCAAGAGCGAGCGTCTGTGACTTACGGTTCAAAAGTTATTCACAGAAACATGGTTCTGAACTTTGCTGCCAGCCGCGAAAGCGAAAATAACCAAGATCGAGCGTCTAGGATTTACTTGTCAATAGCTCGCCTGGGAAACATCCATAGAAGTCAAATACAGTGCTTCTATACTAATTGCCAGGCGCTGAGACGAATGCCGCCAAGATCTAGCGTCTATGACTTACTGTCATGTCCCTCGACTTAGGTTTCTATTCACTGTCATGTTATGTTATATGCTCCTATTGCAGTTGCTTTGCTTTATTTAGTTTGTCCCTGCTATCTCCCTGTAGCTAGGCTCTGAGGTAATAGCTCCTCCCTTCTTTCTGTGCCTAGTTGTCTTTCCTCATGGTTCCCATACTGTGTAGTCATCTCCTGCTCAACTCTGGCAAAATATCATCTTTTCACCTGCTGGTTTGTGTACATTACAAGTATTTCAGCCTGAAAATAAACTTCTCTGGAAACTTCCCACGTGCCTCTTCAGCTGAGTTGACGCTATCTGACAGTGTCTTGGTGTAAGTACCGGTTCAATACAGACATATACAGTGAGATTGTCTCAAGGGCCCTACAACTTACAGCCTGGTTATGGAGTCAGAATAGTGAAAAGATGCTTATATATCTGCCAGATCCAGCTGTATAGTCAGTGTGCAGCTCCTGCAGAGATAGTCACAGACAAGCAACTGCCTGCAGAAGAAATCATCAGTGTGTGTGACCCCACAGCATAGACCCTTCTAGCAAGCTAGCACCCCCACCTCTGTATTATCCACATCCTGTCTGTGAGGTGTCATGTCTGAAGAGAACATTGCACAGTCTTCTCAAGGTGAACAGTACCTACAGTCAGAAGAAAGTATGGATCCTAGTCTGCAGTACAGTGAGAGAGCTAAACGCTCTGCTAATCCTACATGGAAGGTTACAGAGAATCTAGAAGGTGCAAAACATGAACTTTCTTCTGCTGTCTCAAACTTCTGGCAAAGATTGCTGAGTCACATCTCCACCATCTCACAGCCTGCTCACAATGTTTCACCACTAGAGGGAGCTCTAGAACAGCTTTGTACAGCATATGAACATTATTCACTGAAAAGCCAGGAATATGTTGGCATTTTGAAGAAACTTAATACAAAGGATTCTTTAGAAGAATTTGAAAGCTTCCAGAAACTTAATTTGGAACGAGACAGCCTAGTATGCAAAATTAAGTCTAACACAGAGGCAAGAATCACGCAATTACAGGAAACGTCGTCTCGCATTTCTAAGTCTACCAGTCGTTCAAAACTATCTTCTAAGTCAAGATCTTCAAAATATTCCACGCTCAGCGAACAGCTCATAAGAGCGCGGGCAGAAGCAGAGGCTACTAAAATACAGGCCGTCTTTGCGCAAAAGAAGGCAGATATGGAAGCCGATGCAGCGCGCCAAAAGGCGGAAATAGAAACTTTAAACAAACAATGCGAGCATGCCACAGCTATGGCAAGGTTAAAGGTTTTAGAAGAAGCTGCCAGGGGAAGTGAAAGAGACAGCATCAGTGTATGTGAAGTGGAGGTAGAAGATCCTCTTAAGCGCACAAGAGACTACGTACTAAGCCAAAACAGTGAACCTGTGATTGCTGCTAATGATCCTGACAGCGCAAATATTTCTCCAGAGCAACGGGGCACAGATTCTTCTGCAGCATTCTGCATCCAAGGTCAGTACAATGCATTACCAATTTGTCATCCTTGCCTTTCTCCACATACCACATTGCACCAGAACCCTGCACCTCAGCAAGCTCATTACACAGACGCCCAGGTGAAATCCAATATGCTAGCAAGTCACCAGACTCCTGACAACCACATAGTTCCAGTTCCATGTGTAGCTAAACCTATGGACTTTAAACTATCTCCTGGATTGAACGCCCGTGCAGACCCGTATTTCCCTATGTCTCTTAGCCAGAACACCGAAAATAATATGATCAGCACTACTCAGCCAGCAATACTCTGCCCAAAGTCAGAGAGAACTGACATGACAGAGTTTGCAAGATACATGGTTCGCCGCGAACTTACTAAAACCGGCCTCACAAGGTTTGACGACCAGCCTGAGAACTACAGGGGCTGGAAATGTGCCTTCAGAACCGTTATTAGTGACATTGGCATTACTGCTGCTGAAGAACTAGATCTGCTGATCAGGTGGCTCGGTCCACAGTCTACAGAACGTGTCAAGAGATTGAGATCTGTCCACATTGAGAATCCAACTGCAGGCCTCATCGCTGCTTGGGAGAGACTGGAACAAAGCTTTGGCAGTCCTGAAGCCATAGAGAATGCTCTGTTTAAACGGCTGCAAGGTTTTCCAAAAATATCTGGCAAAGACAATGAAAAATTCCAAGAGCTCAGCGACCTACTCTTAGAGCTCCAGCTGGCCAAGGCAGACCCACACCTACCTGGCCTCAGTTACCTAGACACAGCTCGTGGGGTAAACCCAATAGTTTCCAAGCTGCCGTACAATATTCAAGAAAGGTGGACTACACTTGGGTCGAGATACAAAAAAGAAAAGCAAGTCTCCTTTCCTCCATTTTCTTACTTCTGTGAATTTATCAGGAACATTGCAGAATCCAAGAATGACCCAAGCTTTACCTCCAGTGAGTCCAGTGGTCCTGGTTCACCCCATCCTAAGTACGACAGCCCACGTTCTAACTATAGAAACCACAGAGGTCCAGTGTCAGTGAAAAAGACTGATGTCCTTCCCACACCCTCATCAGCTCCAGACAAGTACAACCAAGGTGAAAAGATTGAAAATCCTAATCGCCTATGTCCTATTCATAAGAAGCCACATCCTCTCAAGAAATGCATTGGCTTCAGAAAGAAACCGCTCCAGGAACGCAAAGAGCTTCTAAAGAAATTTAGGGTATGTTACCGATGTTGTGCGTCTACTGAACATTTCGCTAAAGACTGTAAAACTACTATTAAATGCATAGAGTGCGGCTGTGAGGACCATGTGCAAGCGCTCCATCCATCTCAATTCAGTCCTGCTCCACCTGCACATTCCACTCCTGCGATAAATCATGGCGGGGAGAATGCAGAGCAAGCAGCAAATCTTACTACTGTATCTTCTTCATGCACAGAAGTCTGCGGAGACGACCTTTGCGACAAGTCCTGCGCAAAGATATGTCTAGTCAACGTATACCCCAAGGGTCAACCGGAAAGGGCCGTAAAGGTGTATACCATCCTGGACGATCAGAGCAACCGTTCACTCGCAAGATCAGAACTCTTTGACCTGTTCAACTTAAAAGGAGATGCTTACCCTTACACCTTGGGTACTTGTAGTGGCATTACAGAGGTCTCCGGAAGAAGAGCCAGTGGACTTATAGTGGCTTCTCTCAACAATCAAGAGATACCCTTACCCACACTTGTTGAGTGCAACCAGATACCATCCAACAAAGATGAGATTCCTACGTCAGAGGCTGCTCTTCATCACACTCATCTAAGGGCTATAGCGAAAGAAATACCAGCCCTTGACAAGAGTGCAGAGATCCTACTTCTGCTCGGTAGAGACATTCTCAGGGTACATAAGGTACGCCAGCAAATCAACGGACCACATGATGCTCCGTTTGCCCAACGCCTTGATTTAGGTTGGGTTATCATAGGCAACGTCTGTATAGACAAGATGAAGAAGCCTACCAAGATTTCCTCATTTAAAACTCACATTTTGCCAAATGGTCGCAACACTTATTTTCAGCCATGCCCACACCATTACTGGGTGAAAGAGAAGCTGAACAACAGTAAGTGGCAGCTTGACCACCAAGATAATATGAACACATTCCTGTCCTGGGATGACAGTCTTGGAGCAACAGTGTTCAATTCTACAAGTGAAGACAATAAGTTGGCACTTGCAAGAGAGGATAAAGAATTTCTCAAGGTTATGGACAAAGAATTTGCTCAGGATGAGTCTAACAGCTGGGTAGCACCTTTGCCTTTCCGTTCCCCAAGACCAAAATTACCAAACAATCTACAGCAAGCAGTTTCGAGATTTTCCTCTTTAAAACGCACCCTAAAGAGGAAACCAGAGATGGAAAAACATTTTGTAGACTTCATGCAAAATATATTTGATAGAGATCATGCAGAACCTGCACCACCACTAAAGGAAGGAGAAGAATGCTGGTACCTTCCATCCTTTGGCGTGTATCACCCTCGCAAGCCTAATCAAATCAGAGTGGTGTTTGATTCCAGCGCTCAGCATGAAGGCGTTTCTCTAAACAACCTGCTCCTCACTGGGCCTAACCTAAACAACAACCTCATAGGAGTACTCATCCGCTTCAGACAAGAACCTGTTGCAGTAATGGCTGACATCCAGCAAATGTTCCACTGCTTCATTGTCAAGGAAGACAACAGGAACTACCTCAGGTTTCTATGGCACAAAGACAATGATGTCAACAACAAGGTCACAGATTACCGGATGAAGGTACATGTCTTCGGCAACAGCCCCTCTCCTGCTGTAGCAATCTATGGATTGAGAAGGACAGCCCAGGAAGGTGAGAAGGGGTATGGATCTGATGCTCGTCAATTTGTTGAGAAGAACTTCTATGTAGACGATGGACTTAAATCCTTACCCACAAGTGAAGAGGCAATCGATCTCCTCACCAGAACGCAGGCAATGCTGTCTGTAGCAAATCTCAGACTTCACAAGATTATCTCTAACAGCCAGAAGGTAATGAAAGCGTTCCCCTCTGAAGATCATGCAACCAACTTGAAAGACCTCGATCTTGGTTCTGATGTTCCTCCTATACAACGAAGCCTAGGTTTGCTGTGGGACATTAAGCAAGACACATTCACCTTCCAAGTGTCAGCCAGTGACAAACCTTTTACCAAGCGAGGAGTTTTATCTGTTGTGAACAGCATCTATGATCCTCTTGGCTTCATAGCCCCCGTCACCATTCAAGGCAAGAAATTGCTGAGACAGTTTACCACCGAAACATAGACTGGGATACTTCTCTGCCTATTGAGAAACAACAAAGGTGGAAGATATGGAAGGAGTCTCTGAAAATATTAGAACAACTCCAAGTCTCACGTTGTTACGTTCCCAGCTCTCTTTCAGCTGCCATCAGAAGAGAAATACACATTTTCTCTGATGCGTCTATCGAAGCCATAGCTGCAGTAGCCTATCTGAGAATCCCAGGAACCAACAAGCCTCACTGTGGATTTGTCCTGGGTAAGGCCAAACTAACCCCAAAACCTGCACACTCTGTGCCAAGACTTGAGCTTTGTGCAGCTGTGCTAGCAGTAGAGATTGCTGAAGTTATAAAAACGAAATGGACATTGCAATTGATTCATTTGCTTTCTACACAGATAGTAAAGTTGTGCTTGGTTATATATACAACCAAACAAAACAATTCTATGTATATGTCAGCAACAGAGTAGAACGCATTAGAAGTTTTTCTACTCCTGGGCAGTGGCAGTACATCTCCACTGACCTTAACCCAGCTGATCGTGGAACAAGACCTGAACCGGCAGCAGGCCTATGTGACATGTGGTTGTCACCTCCAAGATTCTTGTATGAGGATCCCTGTTTAATTCCTACCAACACCACCTATGAGATGGTGGATCCCGAGTCTGACAAGGAAATCAGGCCTACAAATACCACGCTCTTCACTTCTGTAATTCCAAAATTGAAGCTGAAGTCACATCGCTTTGAGCGCTTCTCAAATTTGTCATCTATTGTGCGAGCTGTTGCTCACCTAATTCATATCGCTCACTGCTTTGCTAAGGACACATCAGAGTGTCATGGCTGGCATATCTGTAAAGAACACCCTACTGTCGCAGACATCGAACATGCTGAAGAAGTCATTACCCGTTGTGTGCAACAAGAAGTATACAGTCAGGAGATTGACAATATTACAAAGGGTATCAATCTTTCCAAGAGCAGTGCACTCTTTGAACTGAATCCAGTGCTTGATCATCACAAATTGCTGAGAGTGGGCGGCCGTATAGTGAGATCTGATCTAAGTAGCAAGGAACAAAATCCTGTCATTATACCAGGTCGGCATCATATTGCTACACTATTGGTCCGACACCATCATGAAAGAGTGCAGCACCAAGGCAGACAGTTTACGGAAGGTGCCATCAGGTCAGCCGGCTTGTGGATCGTAGGGATGAAGAGATGCATCTCTTCCGTGCTCCATAAATGTGTCAAGTGTCATAAGTTAAGAGGAAGACACCATCAACAACAAATGGCAAATCTCCCAGCAGACCGACTAAGTACGGAACCGCCCTTTACTTATGTTGGGGTGGATGTCTTTGGCCCATGGTCAGTTGTTACACGAAGGACCCGTGGTGGAGTCGCAAACAGCAAACGGTGGGCTGTGCTGTTTACATGTCTCAGCATCCGAGCAGTACACATCGAAGTCATTGAGTCTATGGATTCTTCTTGCTTCATCAATGCCCTCCGAAGATTCTTCTCTATCCGAGGACCCGTCAAGCAACTGAGGTCTGACTGCGGCACTAACTTCGTGGGAGCCAGCAAAGAACTGCAGTTAGACAATTTCTTGTCTAACAATGGGTGCACATGGGTGTTTAACCCTCCACATTCGTCTCACATGGGAGGATCATGGGAACGCATGATTGGAATTGCACGCAAAATCCTTGACTCCATGTTGCTGGATCACAAGTCTTTGCTTACTCATGAGATCTTGGTCACCTTTCTTGCAGAGGTGTCCGCCATAATCAATGCAAGGCCACTAGTCCCAGTATCCTCGGACCCTGATTCCCCAGTTATTCTTACCCCAGCTACGCTTCTTACCCAGAAGATCGGGACTGCTGCAATCCCTCCGGGAATCTTTGACCACAGCGACATTTACCGACGCCAATGGAAACAGGTACAATACCTGTCCAACATGTTCTGGCACCGCTGGAAGACAGAGTATTTGCACATACTTCAAAGCCGTCACAAATGGCAGACGTCGAGACCTAACCTCCAGGAAGGTGACCTTGTTCTTCTAAAGGATAAGGAAGCCCATCGCAATGAATGGCCAATGGGTCTTGTTACCAAGGTTATGCCTAGTGATGATGGAAAGACTCGAAAGGTAGAGGTCAAGGTGACCAAAGGAGGCTCAGTGCGAGTTTTCTTCCGCTCAATCACTGAACTAGTGCTTCTTCTTCCAAAGAAAGAAGGCACATAAAGGACACAGCCCCCAGCTGGCTGCTAGCTGTGTTATATTTGGAACACCTTACCATTTGGAATATACAGTGGGTTGGTGGAAGTATTGGCAAGTTGCGGCTTCCCCGATCCGAAGATGGGTTTCTTACTTGGAACTTGTACAAGCGGATACCTACTGTTGTGGACTATCGGCAACAGACTTGGACTATAACTATTGTCATTGTTTGCATGTTCCTTTTGTCTTTCAGGTTCCAGGATCCACTACTGGACATTATTCAAGGACATTCTTTCAAGTTTGATTTTATTGTGAAATCTAAAGATTTCAGA
>NW_027462950.1:17500-25440 GCF_050947455.1 Rhinoderma darwinii
CATACACACACTGCACAATCTACAAACACAGATACACACACCATAGCCTACACACACACACATACACATACACACACACCCCAACCTACACACACACCACAACCTACACACACCACAACCACCCCCCCACACACACCACAACTTACACACACACACACACACACACACACACACACACGCACACACACACACACACACACACACACCACAACCTACACACACACACACACACACACACACACACCACAACCCACACACCCACACACACACACACCACAAGCTTCACACACCTTAACCTACACACACACACACACACACACACACCACACACACACACACACACACACCACAACATACACACACACAACCTACAAACACACCACAACTGACACACACTGCAAACTAAACACACACCTCAACCTACACACACAAACACACATACACACACCGCAACCTACACACACATGCACACACAACGCAACCTACAAACACACAGACACACACCACAATCTATAGACCCCCCAATATAACTGAAGAGATAGAAGGTCAAATATATAAACAGATGGAGCGGGCTGCACAGGCGGGTACTGTAGTGATAATGGGAGATTTTAATTTCCGGGATATTAATTGGTGTCATGGTTCGGCTTCAACTGCAAAGGGGAGACATTTCCTCAACCTGTTGCAGGAAAATTTTATGGGCCAGTTTGTGGAAGACCCGACTAGAGGTGAAGCTCTGTTGGATCTGGTCATTTCTAATAATGCAGATCTTGTTGGGAATGTCAATGTTCGTGAAAACCTCGGTAACAGTGATCACAATATAGTTACATTTTACCTATACTGTAAAAAACAAACGCAGGCTGGGAGGGCAAAAAACATTTAATTTTAAGAAAGCCAATTTCCCCAGGATGAGGGCTGCAATTCAGGATATGGACTGGGAAGAACTAATGTCAAATAATGGAACAAATGATAAATGGGAGATTTTCAAATCTACTTTGGGTAATTATAGTGCAAAATGTATTCCTACAGGTAACAAGTATAAACGACTCAAATTAAACCCCACATGGCTCACACCTTCTGTGAAAGGGGCAATACATGACAAAAAAAGGGCATTTAAAAAATACAAATCTGAGGGTACAGCTGTAGCCTTTGTAAAATATAAAGAGCTTAATAAAATCTGTAAAAATGTAATAAAATCAGCAAAAATACAAAATGAAAGGCAGGTGGCCAAGGATAGTAAAACAAATCCTAAAAAATTCTTCAAGCATATAAATGCAAAAAAGCCAAGGTCTGAACATGTAGGACCCTTAGATAGTGGTAATGGGGAGTTGATCACAGGGGATCAAGAGAAGGCAGAGTTACTAAATGGGTTCTTTAGCTCTGTATATACAACAGAAGAAGGAGCAGCTGATGTAGCCGGTGCCAGTGCTGAGGAGCTGATGTAGCCGGTGCCAGTGCTGAGGAGCTGATGTAGCCGGTGCCAGTGCTGAGGAGCTGATGTAGCCGGTGCCAGTGCTGAGGAGCTGATGTAGCCGGTGCCAGTGCTGAGGAGCTGATGTAGCCGGTGCCAGTGCTGAGGAGCTGATGTAGCCGGTGCCAGTGCTGAGGAGCTGATGTAGCCGGTGCCAGTGCTGAGGAGCTGATGTAGCCGGTGCCAGTGCTGAGGAGCTGATGTAGCCGGTGCCAGTGCTGAGGAGCTGATGTAGCCGGTGCCAGTGCTGAGGAGCTGATGTAGCCGGTGCCAGTGCTGAGGAGCTGATGTAGCCGGTGCCAGTGCTGAGGAGCTGATGTAGCCGCTGCCAGTGCTGAGGAGCTGATGTAGCCGCTGCCAGTGCTGAGGAGCTGATGTAGCCGGTGCCAGTGCTGAGGAGCTGATGTAGCCGGTGCCAGTGCTGAGGAGCTGATGTAGCCGGTGCCAATGCTGAGGAGCTGATGTAGCCGGTGCCAGTGCTGAGGAGCTGATGTAGCCGGTGCCAGTGCTGAGGAGCTGATGTAGCCGGTGCCAGTGCTGAGGAGCTGATGTAGCCGCTGCCAGTGCTGAGGAGCTGATGTAGCCGGGGCCAGTGCTGAGGAGCTGATGTAGCCGGGGCCAGTGCTGAGGAGCTGATGTAGCCGGTGCTGAGGAGCTGATGTAGCCGGTGCCAGTGCTGAGGAGCTGATGTAGCCGGTGCCAATGCTGAGGAGCTGATGTAGCCGGTGCCAGTGCTGTTAATATATCAGTTGATATACTGAATTGGATGAATGTAGAGATGGTCCAAGCTAAATTAAATAAAATAAATGTGCACAAGGCTCCGGGACCAGATGGGTTACACCCTAGAGTTCTTAAAGAGCTTAGTTCAGTTATTTCTGTCCCCCTTTTCATAATATTCAGAGAATCTCTAGTGACTGGTATAGTGCCAAGGGACTGGCGCAGGGCAAATGTGGTGCCTATTTTCAAAAAGGGCTCTAGGTCTTCCCCAGGTAATTATAGACCAGTAAGCTTAACATCCATCGTGGGGAAAATGTTTGAGGGGCTATTGAGGGACTATATACAGGATTATGTGACAATAAATAGCATTATAAGTGACAGCCAGCACGGTTTTACTAAGGACAGAAGTTGTCAAACTAACCTAATCTGTTTTTATGAAGAGGTGAGCAGAAGTCTAGACAGAGGGGCCGCTGTGGATATAATGATTATATGACAGGTGAGCAGAAGCCTAGACAGAGGGGCCGCTGTGTATATAATGATATATGAGGGGTGAGGAGAAGTCTGGACAGAGAGGTCGCTGTGTATATAATGATATATGAGAGGTGAGGAGAAGTCTGGACAGAGAGGTCGCCGTGTATATAATGATATATGAGGGGTGAGGAGAAGTCTGGACAGAGAGGTCGCTGTGTATATAATGATATATGAGGGGTGAGGAGAAGTCTGGACAGAGAGGTCGCTGTGTATATAATGATATATGAGAGGTGAGGAGAAGTCTGGACAGAGGGGTCGCTGTGTATATAATGATATATGAGAGGTGAGGAGAAGTCTGGACAGAGAGGTCGCTGTGTATATAATGATATATGAGGGGTGAGGAGAAGTCTGGACAGAGAGGTCGCCGTGTATATAATGATATATGAGAGGTGAGGAGAAGTCTGGACAGAGGTCGCTGTGTATATAATGATATATGAGGGGTGAGGAGAAGTCTGGACAGAGAGGCCGCTGTGTATATAATGATATATGAGGGGTGAGGAGAAGTCTGGACAGAGGGGTCGCTGTGTATATAATGATATATGAGAGGTGAGGAGAAGTCTGGACAGAGAGGTCGCTGTGTATATAATGATATATGAGAGGTGAGGAGAAGTCTGGACAGAGGGGTCGCCGTGTATATAATGATATATGAGAGGTGAGGAGAAGTCTGGACAGAGAGGTCGCCGTGTATATAATGATATATGAGAGGTGAGGAGAAGTCTGGACAGAGAGGTCGCCGTGTATATAATGATATATGAGGGGTGAGGAGAAGTCTGGACAGAGGGGTCGCTGTGTATATAATGATATATGAGAGGTGAGGAGAAGTCTGGACAGAGAGGTCGCTGTGTATATAATGATATATGAGGGGTGAGGAGAAGTCTGGACAGAGAGGTCGCCGTGTATATAATGATATATGAGGGGTGAGGAGAAGTCTGGACAGAGGGGTCGCTGTGTATATAATGATATATGAGGGGTGAGGAGAAGTCTGGACAGAGGGGTCGCTGTGTATATAATGATATATGAGGGGTGAGGAGAAGTCTGGACAGAGGTCGCTGTGTATATAATGATATATGAGAGGTGAGGAGAAGTCTGGACAGAGAGGTCGCTGTGTATATAATGATATATGAGGGGTGAGGAGAAGTCTGGACAGAGAGGCCGCTGTGTATATAATGATATATGAGGGGTGAGGAGAAGTCTGGACAGAGAGGTCGCTGTGTATATAATGATATATGAGGGGTGAGGAGAAGTCTGGACAGAGGGGTCGCTGTGTATATAATGATATATGAGAGGTGAGGAGATGTCTGGACAGAGAGGTCGCTGTGTATATAATGATATATGAGGGGTGAGGAGAAGTCTGGACAGAGGTCGCTGTGTATATAATGATATATGAGAGGTGAGGAGAAGTCTGGACAGAGGGGTCGCTGTGTATATAATGATATATGAGGGGTGAGGAGAAGTCTGGACAGAGAGGTCGCTGTGTATATAATGATATATGAGAGGTGAGGAGAAGTCTGGACAGAGAGGTCGCCGTGTATATAATGATATATGAGAGGTGAGGAGAAGTCTGGACAGAGAGGTCGCTGTGTATATAATGATATATGAGGGGTGAGGAGAAGTCTGGACAGAGAGGTCGCCGTGTATATAATGATATATGAGAGGTGAGGAGAAGTCTGGACAGAGGGGTCGCTGTGTATATAATGATATATGAGGGGTGAGGAGAAGTCTGGACAGAGGGGCCGCTGTGTATATAATGATATATGAGAGGTGAGGAGAAGTCTGGACAGAGGGGTCGCTGTGTATATAATGATATATGAGGGGTGAGGAGAAGTCTGGACAGAGAGGTCGCCGTGTATATAATGATATATGAGGGGTGAGGAGAAGTCTGGACAGAGAGGTCGCCGTGTATATAATGATATATGAGAGGTGAGGAGAAGTCTGGACAGAGGGGTCGCTGTGTATATAATGATATATGAGGGGTGAGGAGAAGTCTGGACAGAGGGGTCGCTGTGTATATAATGATATATGAGAGGTGAGGAGAAGTCTGGACAGAGAGGTCGCTGTGTATATAATGATATATGAGAGGTGAGGAGAAGTCTGGACAGAGGGGTCGCTGTGTATATAATGATATATGAGGGGTGAGGAGAAGTCTGGACAGAGAGGTCGCCGTGTATATAATGATATATGAGAGGTGAGGAGAAGTCTGGACAGAGAGGTCGCTGTGTATATAATGATATATGAGGGGTGAGGAGAAGTCTGGACAGAGGGGTCGCTGTGTATATAATGATATATGAGGGGTGAGGAGAAGTCTGGACAGAGAGGCCGCTGTGTATATAATGATATATGAGGGGTGAGGAGAAGTCTGGACAGAGGGGTCGCTGTGTATATAATGATATATGAGAGGTGAGGAGAAGTCTGGACAGAGAGGTCGCTGTGTATATAATGATATATGAGAGGTGAGGAGAAGTCTGGACAGAGAGGTCGCCGTGTATATAATGATATATGAGAGGTGAGGAGAAGTCTGGACAGAGAGGTCGCTGTGTATATAATGATATATGAGGGGTGAGGAGAAGTCTGGACAGAGGGGTCGCCGTGTATATAATGATATATGAGGGGTGAGGAGAAGTCTGGACAGAGAGGTCGCTGTGTATATAATGATATATGAGAGGTGAGGAGAAGTCTGGACAGAGAGGTCGCTGTGTATATAATGATATATGAGAGGTGAGGAGAAGTCTGGACAGAGAGGTCGCCGTGTATATAATGATATATGAGAGGTGAGGAGAAGTCTGGACAGAGGGGCCGCTGTGTATATAATGATATATGAGAGGTGAGGAGAAGTCTGGACAGAGAGGTCGCTGTGTATATAATGATATATGAGAGGTGAGGAGAAGTCTGGACAGAGAGGTCGCTGTGTATATAATGATATATGAGAGGTGAGGAGAAGTCTGGACAGAGAGGTCGCTGTGTATATAATGATATATGAGAGGTGAGGAGAAGTCTGGACAGAGAGGTCGCTGTGTATATAATGATATATGAGGGGTGAGGAGAAGTCTGGACAGAGAGGTCGCCGTGTATATAATGATATATGAGGGGTGAGGAGAAGTCTGGACAGAGGTCACTGTGTATATAATGATATATGAGGGGTGAGGAGAAGTCTGGACAGAGAGGTCGCTGTGTATATAATGATATATGAGGGGTGAGGAGAAGTCTGGACAGAGAGGTCGCTGTGTATATAATGATATATGAGGGGTGAGGAGAAGTCTGGACAGAGAGGTCGCTGTGTATATAATGATATATGAGGGGTGAGGAGAAGTCTGGACAGAGGGGTCGCTGTGTATATAATGATATATGAGAGGTGAGGAGAAGTCTGGACAGAGAGGTCGCTGTGTATATAATGATATATGAGGGGTGAGGAGAAGTCTGGACAGAGGGGTCGCTGTGTATATAATGATATATGAGGGGTGAGGAGAAGTCTGGACAGAGAGGTCGCTGTGTATATAATGATATATGAGAGGTGAGGAGAAGTCTGGACAGAGAGGTCGCCGTGTATATAATGATATATGAGGGGTGAGGAGAAGTCTGGACAGAGGGGTCGCTGTGTATATAATGATATATGAGGGGTGAGGAGAAGTCTGGACAGAGGGGTCGCTGTGTATATAATGATATATGAGAGGTGAGGAGAAGTCTGGACAGAGAGGTCGCTGTGTATATAATGATATATGAGGGGTGAGGAGAAGTCTGGACAGAGGGGTCGCTGTGTATATAATGATATATGAGGGGTGAGGAGAAGTCTGGACAGAGAGGTCGCTGTGTATATAATGATATATGAGGGGTGAGGAGAAGTCTGGACAGAGAGGTCGCTGTGTATATAATGATATATGAGGGGTGAGGAGAAGTCTGGACAGAGGGGTCGCTGTGTATATAATGATATATGAGGGGTGAGGAGAAGTCTGGACAGAGAGGTCGCTGTGTATATAATGATATATGAGGGGTGAGGAGAAGTCTGGACAGAGAGGTCGCTGTGTATATAATGATATATGAGGGGTGAGGAGAAGTCTGGACAGAGAGGTCGCTGTGTATATAATGATATATGAGGGGTGAGGAGAAGTCTGGACAGAGGGGTCGCTGTGTATATAATGATATATGAGGGGTGAGGAGAAGTCTGGACAGAGAGGTCGCTGTGTATATAATGATATATGAGGGGTGAGGAGAAGTCTGGACAGAGAGGTCGCCGTGTATATAATGATATATGAGGGGTGAGGAGAAGTCCGGACAGAGGGGTCGCCGTGTATATAATGATATATGAGGGGTGAGGAGAAGTCTGGACAGAGAGGTCGCCGTGTATATAATGATATATGAGGGGTGAGGAGAAGTCTGGACAGAGGGGTCGCCGTGTATATAATGATATATGAGGGGTGAGGAGAAGTCTGGACAGAGGGGTCGCCGTGTATATAATGATATATGAGGGGTGAGGAGAAGTCTGGACAGAGAGGTCGCCGTGTATATAATGATATATGAGGGGTGAGGAGAAGTCTGGACAGAGGGGTCGCCGTGTATATAATGATATATGAGAGGTGAGGAGAAGTCTGGACAGAGGGGTCGCTGTGTATATAATGATATATGAGAGGTGAGGAGAAGTCTGTACAGAGAGGTCGCCGTGTATATAATGATATATGAGAGGTGAGGAGAAGTCTGGACAGAGAGGTCGCTGTGTATATAATGATATATGAGGGGTGAGGAGAAGTCTGGACAGAGGGGTCGCTGTGTATATAATGATATATGAGAGGTGAGGAGAAGTCTGGACAGAGGGGTCGCCGTGTATATAATGATATATGAGAGGTGAGGAGAAGTCTGGACAGAGAGGTCGCCGTGTATATAATGATATATGAGAGGTGAGGAGAAGTCTGGACAGAGGGGTCGCCGTGTATATAATGATATATGAGAGGTGAGGAGAAGTCTGGACAGAGGGGTCGCTGTGTATATAATGATATATGAGGGGTGAGGAGAAGTCTGGACAGAGGGGTCGCTGTGTATATAATGATATATGAGGGGTGAGGAGAAGTCTGGACAGAGGGGTCGCCGTGTATATAATGATATATGAGGGGTGAGGAGGAGTCTGGACAGAGGGGTCGCTGTGTATATAATGATATATGAGGGGTGAGGAGAAGTCTGGACAGAGAGGTCGCCGTGTATATAATGATATATGAGAGGTGAGGAGAAGTCTGGACAG
>NW_027462951.1:0-25432 GCF_050947455.1 Rhinoderma darwinii
ACTCCTGAACCGTAAGTCCTAGACGCTCGCTCTTGGCTGCATTCGATTCAGCTCGTGGCAGCCAGTCTAAAAAACACTATCTTGGACTTCTCTGCATGTTCCTAAGGCAAATGTTTCTAAAGCTAATTCTTGAACCGTAAGTCCTAGACGCTCGATCTTGGCGGCATTCGTCTCAGCGCCAGGCAATTAGTATAGGAGCACTGTGTTTGACTTCTCTGGATGTTTCCCAGGCGAGTTATTGACAAGTAAATCCTAGACGCTCGATCTTGGTTATTTTCGCTTTCGCGGCTGGCAGTAAAAGAACCATGTTTCTGTGAATAACTCCTGAACCGTAAGTCCTAGACGCTCGCTCTTGGCTGCATTCGATTCAGCTCGTGGCAGCCAGTCTAAAAAACACTATCTTGGACTTCTCTGCATGTTTCCCAGGCGAGCAATTGGCAGCATGTTCAGAACCATGTTTCTGTGAATAACTCCTGAACCGTAAGTCCTAGACGCTCGCTCTTGGCTGCATTCGATTCAGCTCGTGGCAGCCAGTCTAAAAAACACTATCTTGGACTTCTCTGCATGTTTCCCAGGCGAGCAATTGGCAGCATGTTCAGAACCATGTTTCTGTGAATAACTCCTGAACCGTAAGTCCTAGACGCTCGCTCTTGGCTGCATTCGATTCAGCTCGTGGCAGCCAGTCTAAAAAACACTATCTTGGACTTCTCTGCATGTTCCTAAGGCAAATGTTTCTAAAGCTAATTCTTGAACCGTAAGTCCTAGACGCTCGATCTTGGCGGCATTCGTCTCAGCGCCACGCAATTAGTATAGGAGCACTGTGTTTGACTTCTCTGGATGTTTCCCAGGCGAGTTATTGACAAGTAAATCCTAGACGCTCGATCTTGGTTATTTTCGCTTTCGCGGCTGGCAGTAAAAGAACCATGTTTCTGTGAATAACTCCTGAACCGTAAGTCCTAGACGCTCGCTCTTGGCTGCATTCGATTCAGCTCGTGGCAGCCAGTCTAAAAAACACTATCTTGGACTTCTCTGCTTGTTTCCCAGGCGAGCAATTGGCAGCATTTTCAGAACCATGTTTCTGTGAATAACTCCTGAACCGTAAGTCCTAGACGCTCGCTCTTGGCTGCATTCGATTCAGCTCGTGGCAGCCAGTCTAAAAAACACTATCTTGGACTTCTCTGCATGTTTCCCAGGCGAGCAATTGTCAGCATGTTCAGAACCATGTTTCTGTGAATAACTCCTGAACCGTAAGTCCTAGACGCTCGCTCTTGGCTGCATTCGATTCAGCTCGTGGCAGCCAGTCTAAAAAACACTATCTTGGACTTCTCTGCATGTTTCCCAGGCGAGCAATTGGCAGCATGTTCAGAACCATGTTTCTGTGAATAACTCCTGAACCGTAAGTCCTAGACGCTCGCTCTTGGCTGCATTCGATTCAGCTCGTGGCAGCCAGTCTAAAAAACACTATCTTGGACTTCTCTGCATGTTTCCCAGGCGAGCAATTGGCAGCATGTTCAGAACCATGTTTCTGTGAATAACTCCTGAACCGTAAGTCCTAGACGCTCGCTCTTGGCTGCATTCGATTCAGCTCGTGGCAGCCAGTCTAAAAAACACTATCTTGGACTTCTCTGCATGTTCCTAAGGCAAATGTTTCTAAAGCTAATTCTTGAACCGTAAGTCCTAGACGCTCGATCTTGGCGGCATTCGTCTCAGCGCCAGGCAATTAGTATAGGAGCACTGTGTTTGACTTCTCTGGATGTTTCCCAGGCGAGTTATTGACAAGTAAATCCTAGACGCTCGATCTTGGTTATTTTCGCTTTCGCGGCTGGCAGTAAAAGAACCATGTTTCTGTGAATAACTCCTGAACCGTAAGTCCTAGACGCTCGCTCTTGGCTGCATTCGATTCAGCTCGTGGCAGCCAGTCTAAAAAACACTATCTTGGACTTCTCTGCATGTTTCCCAGGCGAGCAATTGGCAGCATGTTCAGAACCATGTTTCTGTGAATAACTCCTGAACCGTAAGTCCTAGACGCTCGCTCTTGGCTGCATTCGATTCAGCTCGTGGCAGCCAGTCTAAAAAACACTATCTTGGACTTCTCTGCATGTTCCTAAGGCAAATGTTTCTAAAGCTAATTCTTGAACCGTAAGTCCTAGACGCTCGATCTTGGCGGCATTCGTCTCAGCGCCAGGCAATTAGTATAGGAGCACTGTGTTTGACTTCTCTGGATGTTTCCCAGGCGAGCAATTGTCAGCATGTTCAGAACCATGTTTCTGTGAATAACTCCTGAACCGTAAGTCCTAGACGCTCGCTCTTGGCTGCATTCGATTCAGCTCGTGGCAGCCAGTCTAAAAAACACTATCTTGGACTTCTCTGCATGTTCCTAAGGCAAATGTTTCTAAAGCTAATTCTTGAACCGTAAGTCCTAGACGCTCGATCTTGGCGGCATTCGTCTCAGCGCCAGGCAATTAGTATAGGAGCACTGTGTTTGACTTCTCTGGATGTTTCCCAGGCGAGCAATTGTCAGCATGTTCAGAACCATGTTTCTGTGAATAACTCCTGAACCGTAAGTCCTAGACGCTCGCTCTTGGCTGCATTCGATTCAGCTCGTGGCAGCCAGTCTAAAAAACACTATCTTGGACTTCTCTGCATGTTTCCCAGGCGAGCAATTGTCAGCATGTTCAGAACCATGTTTCTGTGAATAACTCCTGAACCGTAAGTCCTAGACGCTCGCTCTTGGCTGCATTCGATTCAGCTCGTGGCAGCCAGTCTAAAAAACACTATCTTGGACTTCTCTGCATGTTTCCCAGACGAGCAATTGGCAGCATGTTCAGAACCATGTTTCTGTGAATAACTCCTGAACCGTAAGTCCTAGACGCTCGCTCTTGGCTGCATTCGATTCAGCTCGTGGCAGCCAGTCTAAAAAACACTATCTTGGACTTCTCTGCATGTTTCCCAGGCGAGAAATTGGCAGCATGTTCAGAACCATGTTTCTGTGAATAACTCCTGAACCGTAAGTCCTAGACGCTCGATCTTGGCGGCATTCGTCTCAGCGCCTGGCAATTAGTATAGGAGCACTGTGTTTGACTTCTCTGGATGTTTCCCAGGCGAGTTATTGACAAGTAAATCCTAGACGCTCGATCTTGGTTATTTTCGCTTTCGCGGCTGGCAGTAAAAGAACCATGTTTCTGTGAATAACTCCTGAACCGTAAGTCCTAGACGCTCGCTCTTGGCTGCATTCGATTCAGCTCGTGGCAGCCAGTCTAAAAAACACTATCTTGGACTTCTCTGCATGTTTCCCAGGCGAGCAATTGGCAGCATGTTCAGAACCATGTTTCTGTGAATAACTCCTGAACCGTAAGTCCTAGACGCTCGCTCTTGGCTGCATTCGATTCAGCTCGTGGCAGCCAGTCTAAAAAACACTATCTTGGACTTCTCTGCATGTTTCCCAGGCGAGCAATTGGCAGCATGTTCAGAACCATGTTTCTGTGAATAACTCCTGAACCGTAAGTCCTAGACGCTCGCTCTTGGCTGCATTCGATTCAGCTCGTGGCAGCCAGTCTAAAAAACACTATCTTGGACTTCTCTGCATGTTTCCCAGGCGAGCAATTGGCAGCATGTTCAGAACCATGTTTCTGTGAATAACTCCTGAACCGTAAGTCCTAGACGCTCGCTCTTGGCTGCATTCGATTCAGCTCGTGGCAGCCAGTCTAAAAAACACTATCTTGGACTTCTCTGCATGTTTCCCAGGCGAGCAATTGGCAGCATGTTCAGAACCATGTTTCTGTGAATAACTCCTGAACCGTAAGTCCTAGACGCTCGCTCTTGGCTGCATTCGATTCAGCTCGTGGCAGCCAGTCTAAAAAACACTATCTTGGACTTCTCTGCATGTTTCCCAGGCGAGCAATTGGCAGCATGTTCAGAACCATGTTTCTGTGAATAACTCCTGAACCGTAAGTCCTAGACGCTCGCTCTTGGCTGCATTCGATTCAGCTCGTGGCAGCCAGTCTAAAAAACACTATCTTGGACTTCTCTGCATGTTTCCCAGGCGAGAAATTGGCAGCATGTTCAGAACCATGTTTCTGTGAATAACTCCTGAACCGTAAGTCCTAGACGCTCGATCTTGGCGGCATTCGTCTCAGCGCCTGGCAATTAGTATAGGAGCACTGTGTTTGACTTCTCTGGATGTTTCCCAGGCGAGTTATTGACAAGTAAATCCTAGACGCTCGATCTTGGTTATTTTCGCTTTCGCGGCTGGCAGTAAAAGAACCATGTTTCTGTGAATAACTCCTGAACCGTAAGTCCTAGACGCTCGCTCTTGGCTGCATTCGATTCAGCTCGTGGCAGCCAGTCTAAAAAACACTATCTTGGACTTCTCTGCATGTTTCCCAGGCGAGAAATTGGCAGCATGTTCAGAACCATGTTTCTGTGAATAACTCCTGAACCGTAAGTCCTAGACGCTCGATCTTGGCGGCATTCGTCTCAGCGCCTGGCAATTAGTATAGGAGCACTGTGTTTGACTTCTCTGGATGTTTCCCAGGCGAGTTATTGACAAGTAAATCCTAGACGCTCGATCTTGGTTATTTTCGCTTTCGCGGCTGGCAGTAAAAGAACCATGTTTCTGTGAATAACTCCTGAACCGTAAGTCCTAGACGCTCGCTCTTGGCTGCATTCGATTCAGCTCGTGGCAGCCAGTCTAAAAAACACTATCTTGGACTTCTCTGCATGTTTCCCAGGCGAGCAATTGGCAGCATGTTCAGAACCATGTTTCTGTGAATAACTCCTGAACCGTAAGTCCTAGACGCTCGCTCTTGGCTGCATTCGATTCAGCTCGTGGCAGCCAGTCTAAAAAACACTATCTTGGACTTCTCTGCATGTTTCCCAGGCGAGCAATTGGCAGCATGTTCAGAACCATGTTTCTGTGAATAACTCCTGAACCGTAAGTCCTAGACGCTCGCTCTTGGCTGCATTCGATTCAGCTCGTGGCAGCCAGTCTAAAAAACACTATCTTGGACTTCTCTGCATGTTTCCCAGGCGAGCAATTGGCAGCATGTTCAGAACCATGTTTCTGTGAATAACTCCTGAACCGTAAGTCCTAGACGCTCGCTCTTGGCTGCATTCGATTCAGCTCGTGGCAGCCAGTCTAAAAAACACTATCTTGGACTTCTCTGCATGTTCCTAAGGCAAATGTTTCTAAAGCTAATTCTTGAACCGTAAGTCCTAGACGCTCGATCTTGGCGGCATTCGTCTCAGCGCCAGGCAATTAGTATAGGAGCACTGTGTTTGACTTCTCTGGATGTTTCCCAGGCGAGTTATTGACAAGTAAATCCTAGACGCTCGATCTTGGTTATTTTCGCTTTCGCGGCTGGCAGTAAAAGAACCATGTTTCTGTGAATAACTCCTGAACCGTAAGTCCTAGACGCTCGCTCTTGGCTGCATTCGATTCAGCTCGTGGCAGCCAGTCTAAAAAACACTATCTTGGACTTCTCTGCTTGTTTCCCAGGCGAGCAATTGGCAGCATTTTCAGAACCATGTTTCTGTGAATAACTCCTGAACCGTAAGTCCTAGACGCTCGCTCTTGGCTGCATTCGATTCAGCTCGTGGCAGCCAGTCTAAAAAACACTATCTTGGACTTCTCTGCATGTTTCCCAGGCGAGCAATTGTCAGCATGTTCAGAACCATGTTTCTGTGAATAACTCCTGAACCGTAAGTCCTAGACGCTCGCTCTTGGCTGCATTCGATTCAGCTCGTGGCAGCCAGTCTAAAAAACACTATCTTGGACTTCTCTGCATGTTTCCCAGGCGAGTTATTGACAAGTAAATCCTAGACGCTCGATCTTGGTTATTTTCGCTTTCGCGGCTGGCAGTAAAAGAACCATGTTTCTGTGAATAACTCCTGAACCGTAAGTCCTAGACGCTCGCTCTTGGCTGCATTCGATTCAGCTCGTGGCAGCCAGTCTAAAAAACACTATCTTGGACTTCTCTGCTTGTTTCCCAGGCGAGCAATTGGCAGCATTTTCAGAACCATGTTTCTGTGAATAACTCCTGAACCGTAAGTCCTAGACGCTCGCTCTTGGCTGCATTCGATTCAGCTCGTGGCAGCCAGTCTAAAAAACACTATCTTGGACTTCTCTGCATGTTTCCCAGGCGAGCAATTGGCAGCATGTTCAGAACCATGTTTCTGTGAATAACTCCTGAACCGTAAGTCCTAGACGCTCGCTCTTGGCTGCATTCGATTCAGCTCGTGGCAGCCAGTCTAAAAAACACTATCTTGGACTTCTCTGCATGTTTCCCAGGCGAGCAATTGGCAGCATGTTCAGAACCATGTTTCTGTGAATAACTCCTGAACCGTAAGTCCTAGACGCTCGCTCTTGGCTGCATTCGATTCAGCTCGTGGCAGCCAGTCTAAAAAACACTATCTTGGACTTCTCTGCATGTTTCCCAGGCGAGCAATTGGCAGCATGTTCAGAACCATGTTTCTGTGAATAACTCCTGAACCGTAAGTCCTAGACGCTCGCTCTTGGCTGCATTCGATTCAGCTCGTGGCAGCCAGTCTAAAAAACACTATCTTGGACTTCTCTGCATGTTCCTAAGGCAAATGTTTCTAAAGCTAATTCTTGAACCGTAAGTCCTAGACGCTCGATCTTGGCGGCATTCGTCTCAGCGCCAGGCAATTAGTATAGGAGCACTGTGTTTGACTTCTCTGGATGTTTCCCAGGCGAGTTATTGACAAGTAAATCCTAGACGCTCGATCTTGGTTATTTTCGCTTTCGCGGCTGGCAGTAAAAGAACCATGTTTCTGTGAATAACTCCTGAACCGTAAGTCCTAGACGCTCGCTCTTGGCTGCATTCGATTCAGCTCGTGGCAGCCAGTCTAAAAAACACTATCTTGGACTTCTCTGCATGTTTCCCAGGCGAGCAATTGGCAGCATGTTCAGAACCATGTTTCTGTGAATAACTCCTGAACCGTAAGTCCTAGACGCTCGCTCTTGGCTGCATTCGATTCAGCTCGTGGCAGCCAGTCTAAAAAACACTATCTTGGACTTCTCTGCATGTTCCTAAGGCAAATGTTTCTAAAGCTAATTCTTGAACCGTAAGTCCTAGACGCTCGATCTTGGCGGCATTCGTCTCAGCGCCAGGCAATTAGTATAGGAGCACTGTGTTTGACTTCTCTGGATGTTTCCCAGGCGAGCAATTGTCAGCATGTTCAGAACCATGTTTCTGTGAATAACTCCTGAACCGTAAGTCCTAGACGCTCGCTCTTGGCTGCATTCGATTCAGCTCGTGGCAGCCAGTCTAAAAAACACTATCTTGGACTTCTCTGCATGTTCCTAAGGCAAATGTTTCTAAAGCTAATTCTTGAACCGTAAGTCCTAGACGCTCGATCTTGGCGGCATTCGTCTCAGCGCCAGGCAATTAGTATAGGAGCACTGTGTTTGACTTCTCTGGATGTTTCCCAGGCGAGCAATTGTCAGCATGTTCAGAACCATGTTTCTGTGAATAACTCCTGAACCGTAAGTCCTAGACGCTCGCTCTTGGCTGCATTCGATTCAGCTCGTGGCAGCCAGTCTAAAAAACACTATCTTGGACTTCTCTGCATGTTTCCCAGGCGAGCAATTGTCAGCATGTTCAGAACCATGTTTCTGTGAATAACTCCTGAACCGTAAGTCCTAGACGCTCGCTCTTGGCTGCATTCGATTCAGCTCGTGGCAGCCAGTCTAAAAAACACTATCTTGGACTTCTCTGCATGTTTCCCAGACGAGCAATTGGCAGCATGTTCAGAACCATGTTTCTGTGAATAACTCCTGAACCGTAAGTCCTAGACGCTCGCTCTTGGCTGCATTCGATTCAGCTCGTGGCAGCCAGTCTAAAAAACACTATCTTGGACTTCTCTGCATGTTTCCCAGGCGAGAAATTGGCAGCATGTTCAGAACCATGTTTCTGTGAATAACTCCTGAACCGTAAGTCCTAGACGCTCGATCTTGGCGGCATTCGTCTCAGCGCCTGGCAATTAGTATAGGAGCACTGTGTTTGACTTCTCTGGATGTTTCCCAGGCGAGTTATTGACAAGTAAATCCTAGACGCTCGATCTTGGTTATTTTCGCTTTCGCGGCTGGCAGTAAAAGAACCATGTTTCTGTGAATAACTCCTGAACCGTAAGTCCTAGACGCTCGCTCTTGGCTGCATTCGATTCAGCTCGTGGCAGCCAGTCTAAAAAACACTATCTTGGACTTCTCTGCATGTTTCCCAGGCGAGCAATTGGCAGCATGTTCAGAACCATGTTTCTGTGAATAACTCCTGAACCGTAAGTCCTAGACGCTCGCTCTTGGCTGCATTCGATTCAGCTCGTGGCAGCCAGTCTAAAAAACACTATCTTGGACTTCTCTGCATGTTTCCCAGGCGAGCAATTGGCAGCATGTTCAGAACCATGTTTCTGTGAATAACTCCTGAACCGTAAGTCCTAGACGCTCGCTCTTGGCTGCATTCGATTCAGCTCGTGGCAGCCAGTCTAAAAAACACTATCTTGGACTTCTCTGCATGTTTCCCAGGCGAGCAATTGGCAGCATGTTCAGAACCATGTTTCTGTGAATAACTCCTGAACCGTAAGTCCTAGACGCTCGCTCTTGGCTGCATTCGATTCAGCTCGTGGCAGCCAGTCTAAAAAACACTATCTTGGACTTCTCTGCATGTTTCCCAGGCGAGCAATTGGCAGCATGTTCAGAACCATGTTTCTGTGAATAACTCCTGAACCGTAAGTCCTAGACGCTCGCTCTTGGCTGCATTCGATTCAGCTCGTGGCAGCCAGTCTAAAAAACACTATCTTGGACTTCTCTGCATGTTTCCCAGGCGAGCAATTGGCAGCATGTTCAGAACCATGTTTCTGTGAATAACTCCTGAACCGTAAGTCCTAGACGCTCGCTCTTGGCTGCATTCGATTCAGCTCGTGGCAGCCAGTCTAAAAAACACTATCTTGGACTTCTCTGCATGTTTCCCAGGCGAGAAATTGGCAGCATGTTCAGAACCATGTTTCTGTGAATAACTCCTGAACCGTAAGTCCTAGACGCTCGATCTTGGCGGCATTCGTCTCAGCGCCTGGCAATTAGTATAGGAGCACTGTGTTTGACTTCTCTGGATGTTTCCCAGGCGAGTTATTGACAAGTAAATCCTAGACGCTCGATCTTGGTTATTTTCGCTTTCGCGGCTGGCAGTAAAAGAACCATGTTTCTGTGAATAACTCCTGAACCGTAAGTCCTAGACGCTCGCTCTTGGCTGCATTCGATTCAGCTCGTGGCAGCCAGTCTAAAAAACACTATCTTGGACTTCTCTGCATGTTTCCCAGGCGAGAAATTGGCAGCATGTTCAGAACCATGTTTCTGTGAATAACTCCTGAACCGTAAGTCCTAGACGCTCGATCTTGGCGGCATTCGTCTCAGCGCCTGGCAATTAGTATAGGAGCACTGTGTTTGACTTCTCTGGATGTTTCCCAGGCGAGTTATTGACAAGTAAATCCTAGACGCTCGATCTTGGTTATTTTCGCTTTCGCGGCTGGCAGTAAAAGAACCATGTTTCTGTGAATAACTCCTGAACCGTAAGTCCTAGACGCTCGCTCTTGGCTGCATTCGATTCAGCTCGTGGCAGCCAGTCTAAAAAACACTATCTTGGACTTCTCTGCATGTTTCCCAGGCGAGCAATTGGCAGCATGTTCAGAACCATGTTTCTGTGAATAACTCCTGAACCGTAAGTCCTAGACGCTCGCTCTTGGCTGCATTCGATTCAGCTCGTGGCAGCCAGTCTAAAAAACACTATCTTGGACTTCTCTGCATGTTTCCCAGGCGAGCAATTGGCAGCATGTTCAGAACCATGTTTCTGTGAATAACTCCTGAACCGTAAGTCCTAGACGCTCGCTCTTGGCTGCATTCGATTCAGCTCGTGGCAGCCAGTCTAAAAAACACTATCTTGGACTTCTCTGCATGTTTCCCAGGCGAGCAATTGGCAGCATGTTCAGAACCATGTTTCTGTGAATAACTCCTGAACCGTAAGTCCTAGACGCTCGCTCTTGGCTGCATTCGATTCAGCTCGTGGCAGCCAGTCTAAAAAACACTATCTTGGACTTCTCTGCATGTTCCTAAGGCAAATGTTTCTAAAGCTAATTCTTGAACCGTAAGTCCTAGACGCTCGATCTTGGCGGCATTCGTCTCAGCGCCAGGCAATTAGTATAGGAGCACTGTGTTTGACTTCTCTGGATGTTTCCCAGGCGAGTTATTGACAAGTAAATCCTAGACGCTCGATCTTGGTTATTTTCGCTTTCGCGGCTGGCAGTAAAAGAACCATGTTTCTGTGAATAACTCCTGAACCGTAAGTCCTAGACTCTCGCTCTTGGCTGCATTCGATTCAGCTCGTGGCAGCCAGTCTAAAAAACACTATCTTGGACTTCTCTGCTTGTTTCCCAGGCGAGCAATTGGCAGCATTTTCAGAACCATGTTTCTGTGAATAACTCCTGAACCGTAAGTCCTAGACGCTCGCTCTTGGCTGCATTCGATTCAGCTCGTGGCAGCCAGTCTAAAAAACACTATCTTGGACTTCTCTGCATGTTTCCCAGGCGAGCAATTGTCAGCATGTTCAGAACCATGTTTCTGTGAATAACTCCTGAACCGTAAGTCCTAGACGCTCGCTCTTGGCTGCATTCGATTCAGCTCGTGGCAGCCAGTCTAAAAAACACTATCTTGGACTTCTCTGCATGTTTCCCAGGCGAGCAATTGGCAGCATGTTCAGAACCATGTTTCTGTGAATAACTCCTGAACCGTAAGTCCTAGACGCTCGCTCTTGGCTGCATTCGATTCAGCTCGTGGCAGCCAGTCTAAAAAACACTATCTTGGACTTCTCTGCATGTTTCCCAGGCGAGCAATTGGCAGCATGTTCAGAACCATGTTTCTGTGAATAACTCCTGAACCGTAAGTCCTAGACGCTCGCTCTTGGCTGCATTCGATTCAGCTCGTGGCAGCCAGTCTAAAAAACACTATCTTGGACTTCTCTGCATGTTTCCCAGGCGAGCAATTGGCAGCATGTTCAGAACCATGTTTCTGTGAATAACTCCTGAACCGTAAGTCCTAGACGCTCGCTCTTGGCTGCATTCGATTCAGCTCGTGGCAGCCAGTCTAAAAAACACTATCTTGGACTTCTCTGCATGTTCCTAAGGCAAATGTTTCTAAAGCTAATTCTTGAACCGTAAGTCCTAGACGCTCGATCTTGGCGGCATTCGTCTCAGCGCCAGGCAATTAGTATAGGAGCACTGTGTTTGACTTCTCTGGATGTTTCCCAGGCGAGTTATTGACAAGTAAATCCTAGACGCTCGATCTTGGTTATTTTCGCTTTCGCGGCTGGCAGTAAAAGAACCATGTTTCTGTGAATAACTCCTGAACCGTAAGTCCTAGACGCTCGCTCTTGGCTGCATTCGATTCAGCTCGTGGCAGCCAGTCTAAAAAACTCTATCTTGGACTTCTCTGCATGTTTCCCAGGCGAGCAATTGGCAGCATGTTCAGAACCATGTTTCTGTGAATAACTCCTGAACCGTAAGTCCTAGACGCTCGCTCTTGGCTGCATTCGATTCAGCTCGTGGCAGCCAGTCTAAAAAACACTATCTTGGACTTCTCTGCATGTTCCTAAGGCAAATGTTTCTAAAGCTAATTCTTGAACCGTAAGTCCTAGACGCTCGATCTTGGCGGCATTCGTCTCAGCGCCAGGCAATTAGTATAGGAGCACTGTGTTTGACTTCTCTGGATGTTTCCCAGGCGAGTTATTGACAAGTAAATCCTAGACGCTCGATCTTGGTTATTTTCGCTTTCGCGGCTGGCAGTAAAAGAACCATGTTTCTGTGAATAACTCCTGAACCGTAAGTCCTAGACGCTCGCTCTTGGCTGCATTCGATTCAGCTCGTGGCAGCCAGTCTAAAAAACACTATCTTGGACTTCTCTGCATGTTTCCCAGGCGAGAAATTGGCAGCATGTTCAGAACCATGTTTCTGTGAATAACTCCTGAACCGTAAGTCCTAGACGCTCGATCTTGGCGGCATTCGTCTCAGCGCCTGGCAATTAGTATAGGAGCACTGTGTTTGACTTCTCTGGATGTTTCCCAGGCGAGTTATTGACAAGTAAATCCTAGACGCTCGATCTTGGTTATTTTCGCTTTCGCGGCTGGCAGTAAAAGAACCATGTTTCTGTGAATAACTCCTGAACCGTAAGTCCTAGACGCTCGCTCTTGGCTGCATTCGATTCAGCTCGTGGCAGCCAGTCTAAAAAACACTATCTTGGACTTCTCTGCATGTTTCCCAGGCGAGCAATTGGCAGCATGTTCAGAACCATGTTTCTGTGAATAACTCCTGAACCGTAAGTCCTAGACGCTCGCTCTTGGCTGCATTCGATTCAGCTCGTGGCAGCCAGTCTAAAAAACACTATCTTGGACTTCTCTGCATGTTTCCCAGGCGAGCAATTGGCAGCATGTTCAGAACCATGTTTCTGTGAATAACTCCTGAACCGTAAGTCCTAGACGCTCGCTCTTGGCTGCATTCGATTCAGCTCGTGGCAGCCAGTCTAAAAAACACTATCTTGGACTTCTCTGCATGTTCCTAAGGCAAATGTTTCTAAAGCTAATTCTTGAACCGTAAGTCCTAGACGCTCGATCTTGGCGGCATTCGTCTCAGCGCCACGCAATTAGTATAGGAGCACTGTGTTTGACTTCTCTGGATGTTTCCCAGGCGAGTTATTGACAAGTAAATCCTAGACGCTCGATCTTGGTTATTTTCGCTTTCGCGGCTGGCAGTAAAAGAACCATGTTTCTGTGAATAACTCCTGAACCGTAAGTCCTAGACGCTCGCTCTTGGCTGCATTCGATTCAGCTCGTGGCAGCCAGTCTAAAAAACACTATCTTGGACTTCTCTGCTTGTTTCCCAGGCGAGCAATTGGCAGCATTTTCAGAACCATGTTTCTGTGAATAACTCCTGAACCGTAAGTCCTAGACGCTCGCTCTTGGCTGCATTCGATTCAGCTCGTGGCAGCCAGTCTAAAAAACACTATCTTGGACTTCTCTGCATGTTTCCCAGGCGAGCAATTGTCAGCATGTTCAGAACCATGTTTCTGTGAATAACTCCTGAACCGTAAGTCCTAGACGCTCGCTCTTGGCTGCATTCGATTCAGCTCGTGGCAGCCAGTCTAAAAAACACTATCTTGGACTTCTCTGCATGTTTCCCAGGCGAGCAATTGGCAGCATGTTCAGAACCATGTTTCTGTGAATAACTCCTGAACCGTAAGTCCTAGACGCTCGCTCTTGGCTGCATTCGATTCAGCTCGTGGCAGCCAGTCTAAAAAACACTATCTTGGACTTCTCTGCATGTTTCCCAGGCGAGAAATTGGCAGCATGTTCAGAACCATGTTTCTGTGAATAACTCCTGAACCGTAAGTCCTAGACGCTCGCTCTTGGCTGCATTCGATTCAGCTCGTGGCAGCCAGTCTAAAAAACACTATCTTGGACTTCTCTGCATGTTTCCCAGGCGAGCAATTGGCAGCATGTTCAGAACCATGTTTCTGTGAATAACTCCTGAACCGTAAGTCCTAGACGCTCGCTCTTGGCTGCATTCGATTCAGCTCGTGGCAGCCAGTCTAAAAAACACTATCTTGGACTTCTCTGCATGTTTCCCAGGCGAGAAATTGGCAGCATGTTCAAAACCATGTTTCTGTGAATAACTCCTGAACCGTAAGCCCTAGACGCTCGATCTTGGCGGCATTCGTCTCAGCGCCTGGCAATTAGTATAGGAGCACTGTGTTTGACTTCTCTGGATGTTTCCCAGGCGAGTTATTGACAAGTAAATCCTAGACGCTCGATCTTGGTTATTTTCGCTTTCGCGGCTGGCAGTAAAAGAACCATGTTTCTGTGAATAACTCCTGAACCGTAAGTCCTAGACGCTCGCTCTTGGCTGCATTCGATTCAGCTCGTGGCAGCCAGTCTAAAAAACACTATCTTGGACTTCTCTGCATGTTTCCCAGGCGAGAAATTGGCAGCATGTTCAGAACCATGTTTCTGTGAATAACTCCTGAACCGTAAGTCCTAGACGCTCGATCTTGGCGGCATTCGTCTCAGCGCCTGGCAATTAGTATAGGAGCACTGTGTTTGACTTCTCTGGATGTTTCCCAGGCGAGTTATTGACAAGTAAATCCTAGACGCTCGATCTTGGTTATTTTCGCTTTCGCGGCTGGCAGTAAAAGAACCATGTTTCTGTGAATAACTCCTGAACCGTAAGTCCTAGACGCTCGCTCTTGGCTGCATTCGATTCAGCTCGTGGCAGCCAGTCTAAAAAACACTATCTTGGACTTCTCTGCATGTTTCCCAGGCGAGCAATTGGCAGCATGTTCAGAACCATGTTTCTGTGAATAACTCCTGAACCGTAAGTCCTAGACGCTCGCTCTTGGCTGCATTCGATTCAGCTCGTGGCAGCCAGTCTAAAAAACACTATCTTGGACTTCTCTGCATGTTTCCCAGACGAGCAATTGGCAGCATGTTCAGAACCATGTTTCTGTGAATAACTCCTGAACCGTAAGTCCTAGACGCTCGCTCTTGGCTGCATTCGATTCAGCTCGTGGCAGCCAGTCTAAAAAACACTATCTTGGACTTCTCTGCATGTTTCCCAGGCGAGAAATTGGCAGCATGTTCAGAACCATGTTTCTGTGAATAACTCCTGAACCGTAAGTCCTAGACGCTCGATCTTGGCGGCATTCGTCTCAGCGCCTGGCAATTAGTATAGGAGCACTGTGTTTGACTTCTCTGGATGTTTCCCAGGCGAGTTATTGACAAGTAAATCCTAGACGCTCGATCTTGGTTATTTTCGCTTTCGCGGCTGGCAGTAAAAGAACCATGTTTCTGTGAATAACTCCTGAACCGTAAGTCCTAGACGCTCGCTCTTGGCTGCATTCGATTCAGCTCGTGGCAGCCAGTCTAAAAAACACTATCTTGGACTTCTCTGCATGTTTCCCAGGCGAGAAATTGGCAGCATGTTCAGAACCATGTTTCTGTGAATAACTCCTGAACCGTAAGTCCTAGACGCTCGATCTTGGCGGCATTCGTCTCAGCGCCTGGCAATTAGTATAGGAGCACTGTGTTTGACTTCTCTGGATGTTTCCCAGGCGAGTTATTGACAAGTAAATCCTAGACGCTCGATCTTGGTTATTTTCGCTTTCGCGGCTGGCAGTAAAAGAACCATGTTTCTGTGAATAACTCCTGAACCGTAAGTCCTAGACGCTCGCTCTTGGCTGCATTCGATTCAGCTCGTGGCAGCCAGTCTAAAAAACACTATCTTGGACTTCTCTGCATGTTTCCCAGGCGAGCAATTGGCAGCATGTTCAGAACCATGTTTCTGTGAATAACTCCTGAACCGTAAGTCCTAGACGCTCGCTCTTGGCTGCATTCGATTCAGCTCGTGGCAGCCAGTCTAAAAAACACTATCTTGGACTTCTCTGCATGTTTCCCAGGCGAGCAATTGGCAGCATGTTCAGAACCATGTTTCTGTGAATAACTCCTGAACCGTAAGTCCTAGACGCTCGCTCTTGGCTGCATTCGATTCAGCTCGTGGCAGCCAGTCTAAAAAACACTATCTTGGACTTCTCTGCATGTTTCCCAGGCGAGCAATTGGCAGCATGTTCAGAACCATGTTTCTGTGAATAACTCCTGAACCGTAAGTCCTAGACGCTCGCTCTTGGCTGCATTCGATTCAGCTCGTGGCAGCCAGTCTAAAAAACACTATCTTGGACTTCTCTGCATGTTCCTAAGGCAAATGTTTCTAAAGCTAATTCTTGAACCGTAAGTCCTAGACGCTCGATCTTGGCGGCATTCGTCTCAGCGCCAGGCAATTAGTATAGGAGCACTGTGTTTGACTTCTCTGGATGTTTCCCAGGCGAGTTATTGACAAGTAAATCCTAGACGCTCGATCTTGGTTATTTTCGCTTTCGCGGCTGGCAGTAAAAGAACCATGTTTCTGTGAATAACTCCTGAACCGTAAGTCCTAGACGCTCGCTCTTGGCTGCATTCGATTCAGCTCGTGGCAGCCAGTCTAAAAAACACTATCTTGGACTTCTCTGCTTGTTTCCCAGGCGAGCAATTGGCAGCATGTTCAGAACCATGTTTCTGTGAATAACTCCTGAACCGTAAGTCCTAGACGCTCGCTCTTGGCTGCATTCGATTCAGCTCGTGGCAGCCAGTCTAAAAAACACTATCTTGGACTTCTCTGCATGTTTCCCAGGCGAGCAATTGGCAGCATGTTCAGAACCATGTTTCTGTGAATAACTCCTGAACCGTAAGTCCTAGACGCTCGCTCTTGGCTGCATTCGATTCAGCTCGTGGCAGCCAGTCTAAAAAACACTATCTTGGACTTCTCTGCATGTTTCCCAGGCGAGCAATTGGCAGCATGTTCAGAACCATGTTTCTGTGAATAACTCCTGAACCGTAAGTCCTAGACGCTCGCTCTTGGCTGCATTCGATTCAGCTCGTGGCAGCCAGTCTAAAAAACACTATCTTGGACTTCTCTGCATGTTCCTAAGGCAAATGTTTCTAAAGCTAATTCTTGAACCGTAAGTCCTAGACGCTCGATCTTGGCGGCATTCGTCTCAGCGCCACGCAATTAGTATAGGAGCACTGTGTTTGACTTCTCTGGATGTTTCCCAGGCGAGTTATTGACAAGTAAATCCTAGACGCTCGATCTTGGTTATTTTCGCTTTCGCGGCTGGCAGTAAAAGAACCATGTTTCTGTGAATAACTCCTGAACCGTAAGTCCTAGACGCTCGCTCTTGGCTGCATTCGATTCAGCTCGTGGCAGCCAGTCTAAAAAACACTATCTTGGACTTCTCTGCATGTTTCCCAGGCGAGCAATTGGCAGCATGTTCAGAACCATGTTTCTGTGAATAACTCCTGAACCGTAAGTCCTAGACGCTCGCTCTTGGCTGCATTCGATTCAGCTCGTGGCAGCCAGTCTAAAAAACACTATCTTGGACTTCTCTGCATGTTTCCCAGGCGAGCAATTGGCAGCATGTTCAGAACCATGTTTCTGTGAATAACTCCTGAACCGTAAGTCCTAGACGCTCGCTCTTGGCTGCATTCGATTCAGCTCGTGGCAGCCAGTCTAAAAAACACTATCTTGGACTTCTCTGCATGTTCCTAAGGCAAATGTTTCTAAAGCTAATTCTTGAACCGTAAGTCCTAGACGCTCGATCTTGGCGGCATTCGTCTCAGCGCCACGCAATTAGTATAGGAGCACTGTGTTTGACTTCTCTGGATGTTTCCCAGGCGAGTTATTGACAAGTAAATCCTAGACGCTCGATCTTGGTTATTTTCGCTTTCGCGGCTGGCAGTAAAAGAACCATGTTTCTGTGAATAACTCCTGAACCGTAAGTCCTAGACGCTCGCTCTTGGCTGCATTCGATTCAGCTCGTGGCAGCCAGTCTAAAAAACACTATCTTGGACTTCTCTGCTTGTTTCCCAGGCGAGCAATTGGCAGCATTTTCAGAACCATGTTTCTGTGAATAACTCCAGAACCGTAAGTCCTAGACGCTCGCTCTTGGCTGCATTCGATTCAGCTCGTGGCAGCCAGTCTAAAAAACACTATCTTGGACTTCTCTGCATGTTTCCCAGGCGAGCAATTGTCAGCATGTTCAGAACCATGTTTCTGTGAATAACTCCTGAACCGTAAGTCCTAGACGCTCGCTCTTGGCTGCATTCGATTCAGCTCGTGGCAGCCAGTCTAAAAAACACTATCTTGGACTTCTCTGCATGTTTCCCAGGCGAGCAATTGGCAGCATGTTCAGAACCATGTTTCTGTGAATAACTCCTGAACCGTAAGTCCTAGACGCTCGCTCTTGGCTGCATTCGATTCAGCTCGTGGCAGCCAGTCTAAAAAACACTATCTTGGACTTCTCTGCATGTTTCCCAGGCGAGAAATTGGCAGCATGTTCAGAACCATGTTTCTGTGAATAACTCCTGAACCGTAAGTCCTAGACGCTCGCTCTTGGCTGCATTCGATTCAGCTCGTGGCAGCCAGTCTAAAAAACACTATCTTGGACTTCTCTGCATGTTTCCCAGGCGAGCAATTGGCAGCATGTTCAGAACCATGTTTCTGTGAATAACTCCTGAACCGTAAGTCCTAGACGCTCGCTCTTGGCTGCATTCGATTCAGCTCGTGGCAGCCAGTCTAAAAAACACTATCTTGGACTTCTCTGCATGTTTCCCAGGCGAGAAATTGGCAGCATGTTCAAAACCATGTTTCTGTGAATAACTCCTGAACCGTAAGTCCTAGACGCTCGATCTTGGCGGCATTCGTCTCAGCGCCTGGCAATTAGTATAGGAGCACTGTGTTTGACTTCTCTGGATGTTTCCCAGGCGAGTTATTGACAAGTAAATCCTAGACGCTCGATCTTGGTTATTTTCGCTTTCGCGGCTGGCAGTAAAAGAACCATGTTTCTGTGAATAACTCCTGAACCGTAAGTCCTAGACGCTCGCTCTTGGCTGCATTCGATTCAGCTCGTGGCAGCCAGTCTAAAAAACACTATCTTGGACTTCTCTGCATGTTTCCCAGGCGAGAAATTGGCAGCATGTTCAGAACCATGTTTCTGTGAATAACTCCTGAACCGTAAGTCCTAGACGCTCGATCTTGGCGGCATTCGTCTCAGCGCCTGGCAATTAGTATAGGAGCACTGTGTTTGACTTCTCTGGATGTTTCCCAGGCGAGTTATTGACAAGTAAATCCTAGACGCTCGATCTTGGTTATTTTCGCTTTCGCGGCTGGCAGTAAAAGAACCATGTTTCTGTGAATAACTCCTGAACCGTAAGTCCTAGACGCTCGCTCTTGGCTGCATTCGATTCAGCTCGTGGCAGCCAGTCTAAAAAACACTATCTTGGACTTCTCTGCATGTTTCCCAGGCGAGCAATTGGCAGCATGTTCAGAACCATGTTTCTGTGAATAACTCCTGAACCGTAAGTCCTAGACGCTCGCTCTTGGCTGCATTCGATTCAGCTCGTGGCAGCCAGTCTAAAAAACACTATCTTGGACTTCTCTGCATGTTTCCCAGACGAGCAATTGGCAGCATGTTCAGAACCATGTTTCTGTGAATAACTCCTGAACCGTAAGTCCTAGACGCTCGCTCTTGGCTGCATTCGATTCAGCTCGTGGCAGCCAGTCTAAAAAACACTATCTTGGACTTCTCTGCATGTTTCCCAGGCGAGCAATTGGCAGCATGTTCAGAACCATGTTTCTGTGAATAACTCCTGAACCGTAAGTCCTAGACGCTCGCTCTTGGCTGCATTCGATTCAGCTCGTGGCAGCCAGTCTAAAAAACACTATCTTGGACTTCTCTGCATGTTTCCCAGGCGAGCAATTGGCAGCATGTTCAGAACCATGTTTCTGTGAATAACTCCTGAACCGTAAGTCCTAGACGCTCGCTCTTGGCTGCATTCGATTCAGCTCGTGGCAGCCAGTCTAAAAAACACTATCTTGGACTTCTCTGCATGTTCCTAAGGCAAATGTTTCTAAAGCTAATTCTTGAACCGTAAGTCCTAGACGCTCGATCTTGGCGGCATTCGTCTCAGCGCCACGCAATTAGTATAGGAGCACTGTGTTTGACTTCTCTGGATGTTTCCCAGGCGAGTTATTGACAAGTAAATCCTAGACGCTCGATCTTGGTTATTTTCGCTTTCGCGGCTGGCAGTAAAAGAACCATGTTTCTGTGAATAACTCCTGAACCGTAAGTCCTAGACGCTCGCTCTTGGCTGCATTCGATTCAGCTCGTGGCAGCCAGTCTAAAAAACACTATCTTGGACTTCTCTGCTTGTTTCCCAGGCGAGCAATTGGCAGCATTTTCAGAACCATGTTTCTGTGAATAACTCCTGAACCGTAAGTCCTAGACGCTCGCTCTTGGCTGCATTCGATTCAGCTCGTGGCAGCCAGTCTAAAAAACACTATCTTGGACTTCTCTGCATGTTTCCCAGGCGAGCAATTGTCAGCATGTTCAGAACCATGTTTCTGTGAATAACTCCTGAACCGTAAGTCCTAGACGCTCGCTCTTGGCTGCATTCGATTCAGCTCGTGGCAGCCAGTCTAAAAAACACTATCTTGGACTTCTCTGCATGTTTCCCAGGCGAGCAATTGGCAGCATGTTCAGAACCATGTTTCTGTGAATAACTCCTGAACCGTAAGTCCTAGACGCTCGCTCTTGGCTGCATTCGATTCAGCTCGTGGCAGCCAGTCTAAAAAACACTATCTTGGACTTCTCTGCATGTTTCCCAGGCGAGCAATTGGCAGCATGTTCAGAACCATGTTTCTGTGAATAACTCCTGAACCGTAAGTCCTAGACGCTCGCTCTTGGCTGCATTCGATTCAGCTCGTGGCAGCCAGTCTAAAAAACACTATCTTGGACTTCTCTGCATGTTTCCCAGGCGAGCAATTGGCAGCATGTTCAGAACCATGTTTCTGTGAATAACTCCTGAACCGTAAGTCCTAGACGCTCGCTCTTGGCTGCATTCGATTCAGCTCGTGGCAGCCAGTCTAAAAAACACTATCTTGGACTTCTCTGCATGTTTCCCAGGCGAGCAATTGGCAGCATGTTCAGAACCATGTTTCTGTGAATAACTCCTGAACCGTAAGTCCTAGACGCTCGCTCTTGGCTGCATTCGATTCAGCTCGTGGCAGCCAGTCTAAAAAACACTATCTTGGACTTCTCTGCATGTTCCTAAGGCAAATGTTTCTAAAGCTAATTCTTGAACCGTAAGTCCTAGACGCTCGATCTTGGCGGCATTCGTCTCAGCGCCACGCAATTAGTATAGGAGCACTGTGTTTGACTTCTCTGGATGTTTCCCAGGCGAGTTATTGACAAGTAAATCCTAGACGCTCGATCTTGGTTATTTTCGCTTTCGCGGCTGGCAGTAAAAGAACCATGTTTCTGTGAATAACTCCTGAACCGTAAGTCCTAGACGCTCGCTCTTGGCTGCATTCGATTCAGCTCGTGGCAGCCAGTCTAAAAAACACTATCTTGGACTTCTCTGCTTGTTTCCCAGGCGAGCAATTGGCAGCATTTTCAGAACCATGTTTCTGTGAATAACTCCTGAACCGTAAGTCCTAGACGCTCGCTCTTGGCTGCATTCGATTCAGCTCGTGGCAGCCAGTCTAAAAAACACTATCTTGGACTTCTCTGCATGTTTCCCAGGCGAGCAATTGTCAGCATGTTCAGAACCATGTTTCTGTGAATAACTCCTGAACCGTAAGTCCTAGACGCTCGCTCTTGGCTGCATTCGATTCAGCTCGTGGCAGCCAGTCTAAAAAACACTATCTTGGACTTCTCTGCATGTTTCCCAGGCGAGCAATTGGCAGCATGTTCAGAACCATGTTTCTGTGAATAACTCCTGAACCGTAAGTCCTAGACGCTCGCTCTTGGCTGCATTCGATTCAGCTCGTGGCAGCCAGTCTAAAAAACACTATCTTGGACTTCTCTGCATGTTTCCCAGGCGAGCAATTGGCAGCATGTTCAGAACCATGTTTCTGTGAATAACTCCTGAACCGTAAGTCCTAGACGCTCGCTCTTGGCTGCATTCGATTCAGCTCGTGGCAGCCAGTCTAAAAAACACTATCTTGGACTTCTCTGCATGTTTCCCAGGCGAGCAATTGGCAGCATGTTCAGAACCATGTTTCTGTGAATAACTCCTGAACCGTAAGTCCTAGACGCTCGCTCTTGGCTGCATTCGATTCAGCTCGTGGCAGCCAGTCTAAAAAACACTATCTTGGACTTCTCTGCATGTTTCCCAGGCGAGCAATTGGCAGCATGTTCAGAACCATGTTTCTGTGAATAACTCCTGAACCGTAAGTCCTAGACGCTCGCTCTTGGCTGCATTCGATTCAGCTCGTGGCAGCCAGTCTAAAAAACACTATCTTGGACTTCTCTGCATGTTTCCCAGGCGAGAAATTGGCAGCATGTTCAAAACCATGTTTCTGTGAATAACTCCTGAACCGTAAGTCCTAGACGCTCGATCTTGGCGGCATTCGTCTCAGCGCCTGGCAATTAGTATAGGAGCACTGTGTTTGACTTCTCTGGATGTTTCCCAGGCGAGTTATTGACAAGTAAATCCTAGACGCTCGATCTTGGTTATTTTCGCTTTCGCGGCTGGCAGTAAAAGAACCATGTTTCTGTGAATAACTCCTGAACCGTAAGTCCTAGACGCTCGCTCTTGGCTGCATTCGATTCAGCTCGTGGCAGCCAGTCTAAAAAACACTATCTTGGACTTCTCTGCATGTTTCCCAGGCGAGAAATTGGCAGCATGTTCAGAACCATGTTTCTGTGAATAACTCCTGAACCGTAAGTCCTAGACGCTCGATCTTGGCGGCATTCGTCTCAGCGCCTGGCAATTAGTATAGGAGCACTGTGTTTGACTTCTCTGGATGTTTCCCAGGCGAGTTATTGACAAGTAAATCCTAGACGCTCGATCTTGGTTATTTTCGCTTTCGCGGCTGGCAGTAAAAGAACCATGTTTCTGTGAATAACTCCTGAACCGTAAGTCCTAGACGCTCGCTCTTGGCTGCATTCGATTCAGCTCGTGGCAGCCAGTCTAAAAAACACTATCTTGGACTTCTCTGCATGTTTCCCAGGCGAGCAATTGGCAGCATGTTCAGAACCATGTTTCTGTGAATAACTCCTGAACCGTAAGTCCTAGACGCTCGCTCTTGGCTGCATTCGATTCAGCTCGTGGCAGCCAGTCTAAAAAACACTATCTTGGACTTCTCTGCATGTTTCCCAGACGAGCAATTGGCAGCATGTTCAGAACCATGTTTCTGTGAATAACTCCTGAACCGTAAGTCCTAGACGCTCGCTCTTGGCTGCATTCGATTCAGCTCGTGGCAGCCAGTCTAAAAAACACTATCTTGGACTTCTCTGCATGTTTCCCAGGCGAGCAATTGGCAGCATGTTCAGAACCATGTTTCTGTGAATAACTCCTGAACCGTAAGTCCTAGACGCTCGCTCTTGGCTGCATTCGATTCAGCTCGTGGCAGCCAGTCTAAAAAACACTATCTTGGACTTCTCTGCATGTTTCCCAGGCGAGCAATTGGCAGCATGTTCAGAACCATGTTTCTGTGAATAACTCCTGAACCGTAAGTCCTAGACGCTCGCTCTTGGCTGCATTCGATTCAGCTCGTGGCAGCCAGTCTAAAAAACACTATCTTGGACTTCTCTGCATGTTTCCCAGGCGAGCAATTGGCAGCATGTTCAGAACCATGTTTCTGTGAATAACTCCTGAACCGTAAGTCCTAGACGCTCGCTCTTGGCTGCATTCGATTCAGCTCGTGGCAGCCAGTCTAAAAAACACTATCTTGGACTTCTCTGCATGTTTCCCAGGCGAGCAATTGGCAGCATGTTCAGAACCATGTTTCTGTGAATAACTCCTGAACCGTAAGTCCTAGACGCTCGCTCTTGGCTGCATTCGATTCAGCTCGTGGCAGCCAGTCTAAAAAACACTATCTTGGACTTCTCTGCATGTTCCTAAGGCAAATGTTTCTAAAGCTAATTCTTGAACCGTAAGTCCTAGACGCTCGATCTTGGCGGCATTCGTCTCAGCGCCAGGCAATTAGTATAGGAGCACTGTGTTTGACTTCTCTGGATGTTTCCCAGGCGAGTTATTGACAAGTAAATCCTAGACGCTCGATCTTGGTTATTTTCGCTTTCGCGGCTGGCAGTAAAAGAACCATGTTTCTGTGAATAACTCCTGAACCGTAAGTCCTAGACGCTCGCTCTTGGCTGCATTCGATTCAGCTCGTGGCAGCCAGTCTAAAAAACACTATCTTGGACTTCTCTGCATGTTTCCCAGGCGAGCAATTGGCAGCATGTTCAGAACCATGTTTCTGTGAATAACTCCTGAACCGTAAGTCCTAGACGCTCGCTCTTGGCTGCATTCGATTCAGCTCGTGGCAGCCAGTCTAAAAAACACTATCTTGGACTTCTCTGCATGTTTCCCAGGCGAGCAATTGGCAGCATGTTCAGAACCATGTTTCTGTGAATAACTCCTGAACCGTAAGTCCTAGACGCTCGCTCTTGGCTGCATTCGATTCAGCTCGTGGCAGCCAGTCTAAAAAACACTATCTTGGACTTCTCTGCATGTTCCTAAGGCAAATGTTTCTAAAGCTAATTCTTGAACCGTAAGTCCTAGACGCTCGATCTTGGCGGCATTCGTCTCAGCGCCACGCAATTAGTATAGGAGCACTGTGTTTGACTTCTCTGGATGTTTCCCAGGCGAGTTATTGACAAGTAAATCCTAGACGCTCGATCTTGGTTATATTCGCTTTCGCGGCTGGCAGTAAAAGAACCATGTTTCTGTGAATAACTCCTGAACCGTAAGTCCTAGACGCTCGCTCTTGGCTGCATTCGATTCAGCTCGTGGCAGCCAGTCTAAAAAACACTATCTTGGACTTCTCTGCTTGTTTCCCAGGCGAGCAATTGGCAGCATTTTCAGAACCATGTTTCTGTGAATAACTCCTGAACCGTAAGTCCTAGACGCTCGCTCTTGGCTGCATTCGATTCAGCTCGTGGCAGCCAGTCTAAAAAACACTATCTTGGACTTCTCTGCATGTTTCCCAGGCGAGCAATTGTCAGCATGTTCAGAACCATGTTTCTGTGAATAACTCCTGAACCGTAAGTCCTAGACGCTCGCTCTTGGCTGCATTCGATTCAGCTCGTGGCAGCCAGTCTAAAAAACACTATATTGGACTTCT
This sequence comes from Rhinoderma darwinii, assembly GCF_050947455.1. Lineage (NCBI taxonomy): Eukaryota > Metazoa > Chordata > Amphibia > Anura > Rhinodermatidae > Rhinoderma > Rhinoderma darwinii. Next base: position 24,772 of record NW_027462951.1, read on the forward strand.
CTGCATGTTTCCCAGGCGAGCAATTGGCAGCATGTTCAGAACCATGTTTCTGTGAATAACTCCTGAACCGTAAGTCCTAGACGCTCGCTCTTGGCTGCATTCGATTCAGCTCGTGGCAGCCAGTCTAAAAAACACTATCTTGGACTTCTCTGCATGTTTCCCAGGCGAGAAATTGGCAGCATGTTCAGAACCATGTTTCTGTGAATAACTCCTGAACCGTAAGTCCTAGACGCTCGCTCTTGGCTGCATTCGATTCAGCTCGTGGCAGCCAGTCTAAAAAACACTATCTTGGACTTCTCTGCATGTTTCCCAGGCGAGCAATTGGCAGCATGTTCAGAACCATGTTTCTGTGAATAACTCCTGAACCGTAAGTCCTAGACGCTCGCTCTTGGCTGCATTCGATTCAGCTCGTGGCAGCCAGTCTAAAAAACACTATCTTGGACTTCTCTGCATGTTTCCCAGGCGAGAAATTGGCAGCATGTTCAAAACCATGTTTCTGTGAATAACTCCTGAACCGTAAGTCCTAGACGCTCGATCTTGGCGGCATTCGTCTCAGCGCCTGGCAATTAGTATAGGAGCACTGTGTTTGACTTCTCTGGATGTTTCCCAGGCGAGTTATTGACAAGTAAATCCTAGACGCTCGATCTTGGTTATTTTCGCT
>NW_027462952.1:0-25411 GCF_050947455.1 Rhinoderma darwinii
CATACACTGGAGGCATTCCTCCTAATATACATATACATACACTAGAGGCATTCCTCCTAATATACATATCCATACACTGGAGGTATTCCTCCTAATATACATATACATACACTGGAGGCATTCCTCCTAATATACATATACATACACTGGAGGCATTCCTCCTAATATACATATACATACACTGGAGGCATTCCTCATAATATACATATATATACACTGGAGGCATTCCTCCTAATATACATATATATACACACTGGAGGCATTCCTCCTAATATACATATACATACACTGGAGGCATTCCTCCTAATATACACATACATACACAGGAGACATTCCTCCTAATATACATATACATACACTGGAGGCATTACTCCTAATATACATATACATACACTGGAGGCATTCCTCCTAATATACATATACATACACTGGAGGCATTCCTCCTAATATACATATACATACTCTGGAGACATTCCACCTAATATACATATACATATACATACACTGGAGGCAGTACTCCTAATATACATATACATACACTGGAAGCATTCCTGCTAATATACATATACATACACTGGAAGCATTCCTGCTAATATACCTATACATGCACTGGAGGCATTCCTCCTAATATACATATACATACACTGGAGGCATTCCTCCTAATATACATATACATACACTGGAAGCATTCCTCCTAATATACATATACATACACTGGAGGCATTCCTCCTAATATACATATACATACACTGGAGGCATTCCTCCTAATATACATATACATACACTGGAGGCATTCCTCCTAATATACATATCCATACACTGGAGGTATTCCTCCTAATATACATATACATACACTGGAGGCATTCCTCCTAATATACATATACATACACTGGAGGCATTCCTCCTAATATACATATACATACACTGGAGGCATTCCCCCTAATATACATATACATACACTGGAAGCATTCCTCCTAATATACATATACATACACTGGAGGCATTCCTCCTAATATACATATACATACACTGGAGGCATTCCACCTAATATACATATACAAACACTGGAGGCATTCCTCCTAATATACATATACATACACTGGAGGCATTCCTCCTAATATACATATACATACACTGGAGGCATTACTCCTAATATACATATACATACACTGGAGGCATTCCTCCTAATATACATATCCATACACTGAAGGCATTCCTCCTAATATACATATACATACACTGGAGGCATTCCTCCTAATATACATATACATACACTGGAGGCATTACTCCTAATATACATATACATACACTGGAGGCATTCCTCCTAATATACATATACATACACTGGAGGCATTCCTCCTAATATACATATACATACTCTGGAGACATTCCACCTAATATACATATACATACACTGGAGGCAGTACTCCTAATATACATATACATACACTGGAAGCATTCCTGCTAATATACATATACATACACTGGAAGCATTCCTGCTAATATACCTATACATGCACTGGAGGCATTCCTCCTAATATACATATACATACACTGGAGGCATTCCTCCTAATATACATATACATACACTGGAAGCATTCCTCCTAATATACATATACATACACTGGAGGCATTCCTCCTAATATACATATACATACACTGGAGGCATTCCTCCTAATATACATATACATACACTGGAGGCATTCCTCCTAATATACATATCCATACACTGGAGGTATTCCTCCTAATATACATATACATACACTGGAGGCATTCCTCCTAATATACATATACATACACTGGAGGCATTCCTCCTAATATACATATACATACACTGGAGGCATTCCCCCTAATATACATATACATACACTGGAAGCATTCCTCCTAATATACATATACATACACTGGAGGCATTCCTCCTAATATACATATACATACACTGGAGGCATTCCACCTAATATACATATACAAACACTGGAGGCATTCCTCCTAATATACATATACATACACTGGAGGCATTCCTCCTAATATACATATACATACACTGGAGGCATTACTCCTAATATACATATACATACACTGGAGGCATTCCTCCTAATATACATATCCATACACTGAAGGCATTCCTCCTAATATACATATACATACACTGGAGGCATTCCTCCTAATATACATATACATACACTGGAGGCATTACTCCTAATATACATATACATACACTGGAGGCATTCCTCCTAATATACATATCCATACACTGGAGGCATTCCTCCTAATATACATATACATACACTGGAGGCATTCCTCCTAATATACATATACATACACTGGAGGCATTACTCCTAATATACATATACATACACTGGAGGCATTCCTCCTAATATACATATACATACACTGGAGGCATTCCTCCTAATATACATATACATACTCTGGAGACATTCCACCTAATATACATATACATACACTGGAGGCAGTACTCCTAATATACATATACATACACTGGAAGCATTCCTGCTAATATACATATACATACACTGGAAGCATTCCTGCTAATATACCTATACATGCACTGGAGGCATTCCTCCTAATATACATATACTGACACTGGAGGCATTCCTCCTAATATACATATACAAACACTGGAGGCATTCCTCCTAATATACATATACATACACTGGAGGCATTCCTCCTAATATACATATACATACACTGGAGACATTCCTCCTAATATACATATACATACACTGGAGGCATTCCTCCTAATATACATATACATACACATACACTGGAGGCATTACTCCTAATATACATATACATACACTGGAGGCATTCCTCCTAATATACATATACATACACTGGAGGCATTCCTCCTAATATACATATACATACTCTGGAGACATTCCACCTAATATACATATACATACACTGGAGGCAGTACTCCTAATATACATATACATACACTGGAAGCATTCCTGCTAATATACATATACATACACTGGAAGCATTCCTGCTAATATACCTATACATGCACTGGAGGCATTCCTCCTAATATACATATACATACACTGGAGGCATTCCTCCTAATATACATATACATACACTGGAGGCATTCCTCCTAATATACATATACATACACTGGAGGCATTCCTCCTAATATACATATACATACACTGGAGGCATTCCTCCTAATATACATATACATACACTGGAGGAATACCTCCTAATATACATATACATACACTGGAGGCATTCCTCCTAATATACATATACATGCACTGGAGACATTCCTCCTAATATACATATACATACACTGGAGGCATTCCTCCTAATATACATATACAAACACTGGAGGCATTCCTCCTAATATACATATACATACACTGGAGGCATTCCTCCTAATATACATATACATACACTGGAGACATTCCTCCTAATATACATATACATACACTGGAGGCATTCCTCCTAATATACATATACATACACTGGAGGCATTCCTCCTAATATACATATACATACACTGGAGGCATTCCTCCTAATATACATATACATACACTGGAGACATTCCTCCTAATATACATATACATACACTGGAGGCATTCCACCTAATATACATATACATACACTGGAGGCATTCCTCCTAATATACATATACATACACTGGAGGCATTCCTCCTAATATACATATACATACACTGGAGACATTCCTCCTAATATACATATACATACACTGGAGACATTCCTCCTAATATACATATACATACACTGGAGGCATTCCTCCTAATATACATACACATACACTGGAGGCATTCCTCCTAATATACATACACATACACTGGAGGCATTCCTCCTAATACACATATACATACACTGGAGACATTCCTCCTAATATACATATACATACACTGGAGGCATTCCTCCTAATATACATATACATACACTGGAGGCATTCCTCCTAATATACATATACATACACTGGAGGAATACCTCCTAATATACATATACATACACTGGAGGCATTCCTCCTAATATACATATACATACACTGGAGGCATTCCTCCTAATATACATATACATGCACTGGAGACATTCCTCCTAATATACATATACATACACTGGAGGCATTCCTCCTAATATACATATACATACACTGGAGGCATTCCTCCTAATATACATATACATACACTGGAGGCATTCCCCCTAATATACATATACATACACTGGAAGCATTCCTCCTAATATACATATACATACACTGGAGGCATTCCTCCTAATATACATATACATACACTGGAGGCATTCCACCTAATATACATATACAAACACTGGAGGCATTCCTCCTAATATACATATACATACACTGGAGGCATTCCTCCTAATATACATATACATACACTGGAGGCATTACTCCTAATATACATATACATACACTGGAGGCATTCCTCCTAATATACATATCCATACACTGAAGGCATTCCTCCTAATATACATATACATACACTGGAGGCATTCCTCCTAATATACATATACATACACTGGAGGCATTACTCCTAATATACATATACATACACTGGAGGCATTCCTCCTAATATACATATCCATACACTGGAGGCATTCCTCCTAATATACATATACATACACTGGAGGCATTCCTCCTAATATACATATACATACACTGGAGGCATTACTCCTAATATACATATACATACACTGGAGGCATTCCTCCTAATATACATATACATACACTGGAGGCATTCCTCCTAATATACATATACATACTCTGGAGACATTCCACCTAATATACATATACATACACTGGAGGCAGTACTCCTAATATACATATACATACACTGGAAGCATTCCTGCTAATATACATATACATACACTGGAAGCATTCCTGCTAATATACCTATACATGCACTGGAGGCATTCCTCCTAATATACATATACATACACTGGAGGCATTCCTCCTAATATACATATACAAACACTGGAGGCATTCCTCCTAATATACATATACATACACTGGAGGCATTCCTCCTAATATACATATACATACACTGGAGACATTCCTCCTAATATACATATACATACACTGGAGGCATTCCTCCTAATATACATATACATACACATACACTGGAGGCATTACTCCTAATATACATATACATACACTGGAGGCATTCCTTCTAATATACATATACATACACTGGAGGCATTCCTCCTAATATACATATACATACTCTGGAGACATTCCACCTAATATACATATACATACACTGGAGGCAGTACTCCTAATATACATATACATACACTGGAAGCATTCCTGCTAATATACCTATACATGCACTGGAGGCATTCCTCCTAATATACATATACATACACTGGAGGCATTCCTCCTAATATACATATACATACACTGGAGGCATTCCTCCTAATATACATATACATACACTGGAGGCATTCCTCCTAATATACATATACATACACTGGAGGCATTCCTCCTAATATACATATACATACACTGGAGACATTCCTCCTAATATACATATACATACACTGGAGGCATTCCTCCTAATATACATATACATACACTGGAGGCATTCCTCCTAATATACATATACATACACTGGAGGCATTCCTCCTAATATACATATACATACACTGGAGGCATTCCTCCTAATATACATATACATACACTGGAGGCATTCCTCCTAATATACATATACATACACTGGAGACATTCCTCCTAATATACATATACATACACTGGAGACATTCCTCCTAATATACATATACATACACTGGAGGCATTCCTCCTAATATACATACACATACACTGGAGGCATTCCTCCTAATATACATACACATACACTGGAGGCATTCCTCCTAATACACATATACATACACTGGAGACATTCCTCCTAATATACATATACATACACTGGAGGCATTCCTCCTAATATACATATACATACACTGGAGGCATTCCTCCTAATATACATATACATACACTGGAGGAATACCTCCTAATATACATATACATACACTGGAGGCATTCCTCCTAATATACATATACATACACTGGAGGCATTCCTCCTAATATACATATACATGCACTGGAGACATTCCTCCTAATATACATATACATACACTGGAGGCATTCCTCCTAATATACATATACATACACTGGAGGCATTCCTCCTAATATACATATACATACACTGGAGGCATTCCTCCTAATATACATATACATACACTGGAGACATTCCTCCTAATATACATATACATACACTGGAGACTTTCCTCCTAATATACATATACATACACTGGAGGCATTCCTCCTAATATACATACACATACACTGGAGGCATTCCTCCTAATATACATACACATACACTGGAGGCATTCCTCCTAATACACATATACATACACTGGAGACATTCCTCCTAATATACATATACATACACTGGAGGCATTCCTACTAATATACATATACATACACTGGAGGCATTCCTCCTAATATACATATACATACACTGGAGGCATTCCTCCTAATATACATATACATACACTGGAGGCATTCCTCCTAATATACATATACATACACTGGAGGCATTCCTACTAATATACATATACATACACTGGAGGCAATCCTCCTAATATACATATACATACACTGGAAGCATTCCTGCTAATATACATATACATACACTGGAGGCATTCCTCCTAATATACATATACATACACTGGAGGCATTCCTCCTAATATACATATACATACACTGGAGGCATTCCTCCTAATATACATATACATGCACTGGAGGCATTCCTCCTAATATACATATACTTACACTGGAGGCATTCCTCCTAATATACATATACATACACTGGAGACATTCCTCCTAATATACATATACATACACAGGAGACATTCCTCCTAATATACATATACATACACTGGAGGCATTCTTCCTAATATACATATACATACACTGGAGGCATTCCTACTAATATACATATACATACACTGGAGGCATTCCTCCTAATATACATATACATACACTGGAGGCATTCCTCCTAATATACATATACATACACTGGAGGCATTACTCCTAATATACATATACATACACTGGAGGCATTCCTCCTAATATACATATACATACACTGGAGGCATTCCTCCTAATATACATATACATACTCTGGAGACATTCCACCTAATATACATATACATACACTGGAGGCAGTACTCCTAATATACATATACATACACTGGAAGCATTCCTGCTAATATACATATACATACACTGGAAGCATTCCTGCTAATATACCTATACATGCACTGGAGGCATTCCTCCTAATATACATATACATACACTGGAGGCATTCCTCCTAATATACATATACATACACTGGAAGCATTCCTCCTAATATACATATACATACACTGGAGGCATTCCTCCTAATATACATATACATACACTGGAGGCATTCCTCCTAATATACATATACATACACTGGAGGCATTCCTCCTAATATACATATCCATACACTGGAGGTATTCCTCCTAATATACATATACATACACTGGAGGCATTCCTCCTAATATACATATACATACACTGGAGGCATTCCTCCTAATATACATATACATACACTGGAGGCATTCCCCCTAATATACATATACATACACTGGAAGCATTCCTCCTAATATACATATACATACACTGGAGGCATTCCTCCTAATATACATATACATACACTGGAGGCATTCCACCTAATATACATATACAAACACTGGAGGCATTCCTCCTAATATACATATACATACACTGGAGGCATTCCTCCTAATATACATATACATACACTGGAGGCATTACTCCTAATATACATATACATACACTGGAGGCATTCCTCCTAATATACATATCCATACACTGAAGGCATTCCTCCTAATATACATATACATACACTGGAGGCATTCCTCCTAATATACATATACATACACTGGAGGCATTACTCCTAATATACATATACATACACTGGAGGCATTCCTCCTAATATACATATCCATACACTGGAGGCATTCCTCCTAATATACATATACATACACTGGAGGCATTCCTCCTAATATACATATACATACACTGGAGGCATTACTCCTAATATACATATACATACACTGGAGGCATTCCTCCTAATATACATATACATACACTGGAGGCATTCCTCCTAATATACATATACATACTCTGGAGACATTCCACCTAATATACATATACATACACTGGAGGCAGTACTCCTAATATACATATACATACACTGGAAGCATTCCTGCTAATATACATATACATACACTGGAAGCATTCCTGCTAATATACCTATACATGCACTGGAGGCATTCCTCCTAATATACATATACATACACTGGAGGCATTCCTCCTAATATACATATACAAACACTGGAGGCATTCCTCCTAATATACATATACATACACTGGAGGCATTCCTCCTAATATACATATACATACACTGGAGACATTCCTCCTAATATACATATACATACACTGGAGGCATTCCTCCTAATATACATATACATACACATACACTGGAGGCATTACTCCTAATATACATATACATACACTGGAGGCATTCCTCCTAATATACATATACATACACTGGAGGCATTCCTCCTAATATACATATACATACTCTGGAGACATTCCACCTAATATACATATACATACACTGGAGGCAGTACTCCTAATATACATATACATACACTGGAAGCATTCCTGCTAATATACATATACATACACTGGAAGCATTCCTGCTAATATACCTATACATGCACTGGAGGCATTCCTCCTAATATACATATACATACACTGGAGGCATTCCTCCTAATATACATATACATACACTGGAGGCATTCCTCCTAATATACATATACATACACTGGAGGCATTCCTCCTAATATACATATACATACACTGGAGGCATTCCTCCTAATATACATATACATACACTGGAGGAATACCTCCTAATATACATATACATACACTGGAGGCATTCCTCCTAATATACATATACATGCACTGGAGACATTCCTCCTAATATACATATACATACACTGGAGGCATTCCTCCTAATATACATATACAAACACTGGAGGCATTCCTCCTAATATACATATACATACACTGGAGGCATTCCTCCTAATATACATATACATACACTGGAGACATTCCTCCTAATATACATATACATACACTGGAGGCATTCCTCCTAATATACATATACATACACTGGAGGCATTCCTCCTAATATACATATACATACACTGGAGGCATTCCTCCTAATATACATATACATACACTGGAGACATTCCTCCTAATATACATATACATACACTGGAGGCATTCCACCTAATATACATATACATACACTGGAGGCATTCCTCCTAATATACATATACATACACTGGAGGCATTCCTCCTAATATACATATACATACACTGGAGACATTCCTCCTAATATACATATACATACACTGGAGACATTCCTCCTAATATACATATACATACACTGGAGGCATTCCTCCTAATATACATACACATACACTGGAGGCATTCCTCCTAATATACATACACATACACTGGAGGCATTCCTCCTAATACACATATACATACACTGGAGACATTCCTCCTAATATACATATACATACACTGGAGGCATTCCTCCTAATATACATATACATACACTGGAGGCATTCCTCCTAATATACATATACATACACTGGAGGAATACCTCCTAATATACATATACATACACTGGAGGCATTCCTCCTAATATACATATACATACACTGGAGGCATTCCTCCTAATATACATATACATGCACTGGAGACATTCCTCCTAATATACATATACATACACTGGAGGCATTCCTCCTAATATACATATACATACACTGGAGGCATTCCTCCTAATATACATATACATACACTGGAGGCATTCCCCCTAATATACATATACATACACTGGAAGCATTCCTCCTAATATACATATACATACACTGGAGGCATTCCTCCTAATATACATATACATACACTGGAGGCATTCCACCTAATATACATATACAAACACTGGAGGCATTCCTCCTAATATACATATACATACACTGGAGGCATTCCTCCTAATATACATATACATACACTGGAGGCATTACTCCTAATATACATATACATACACTGGAGGCATTCCTCCTAATATACATATCCATACACTGAAGGCATTCCTCCTAATATACATATACATACACTGGAGGCATTCCTCCTAATATACATATACATACACTGGAGGCATTACTCCTAATATACATATACATACACTGGAGGCATTCCTCCTAATATACATATCCATACACTGGAGGCATTCCTCCTAATATACATATACATACACTGGAGGCATTCCTCCTAATATACATATACATACACTGGAGGCATTACTCCTAATATACATATACATACACTGGAGGCATTCCTCCTAATATACATATACATACACTGGAGGCATTCCTCCTAATATACATATACATACTCTGGAGACATTCCACCTAATATACATATACATACACTGGAGGCAGTACTCCTAATATACATATACATACACTGGAAGCATTCCTGCTAATATACATATACATACACTGGAAGCATTCCTGCTAATATACCTATACATGCACTGGAGGCATTCCTCCTAATATACATATACATACACTGGAGGCATTCCTCCTAATATACATATACAAACACTGGAGGCATTCCTCCTAATATACATATACATACACTGGAGGCATTCCTCCTAATATACATATACATACACTGGAGACATTCCTCCTAATATACATATACATACACTGGAGGCATTCCTCCTAATATACATATACATACACATACACTGGAGGCATTACTCCTAATATACATATACATACACTGGAGGCATTCCTTCTAATATACATATACATACACTGGAGGCATTCCTCCTAATATACATATACATACTCTGGAGACATTCCACCTAATATACATATACATACACTGGAGGCAGTACTCCTAATATACATATACATACACTGGAAGCATTCCTGCTAATATACATATACATACACTGGAAGCATTCCTGCTAATATACCTATACATGCACTGGAGGCATTCCTCCTAATATACATATACATACACTGGAGGCATTCCTCCTAATATACATATACATACACTGGAGGCATTCCTCCTAATATACATATACATACACTGGAGGCATTCCTCCTAATATACATATACATACACTGGAGGCATTCCTCCTAATATACATATACATACACTGGAGACATTCCTCCTAATATACATATACATACACTGGAGGCATTCCTCCTAATATACATATACATACACTGGAGGCATTCCTCCTAATATACATATACATACACTGGAGGCATTCCTCCTAATATACATATACATACACTGGAGGCATTCCTCCTAATATACATATACATATACATACACTGGAGGCATTCCTCCTAATATACATATACATACACTGGAGACATTCCTCCTAATATACATATACATACACTGGAGACATTCCTCCTAATATACATATACATACACTGGAGGCATTCCTCCTAATATACATACACATACACTGGAGGCATTCCTCCTAATATACATACACATACACTGGAGGCATTCCTCCTAATACACATATACATACACTGGAGACATTCCTCCTAATATACATATACATACACTGGAGGCATTCCTCCTAATATACATATACATACACTGGAGGCATTCCTCCTAATATACATATACATACACTGGAGGAATACCTCCTAATATACATATACATACACTGGAGGCATTCCTCCTAATATACATATACATACACTGGAGGCATTCCTCCTAATATACATATACATGCACTGGAGACATTCCTCCTAATATACATATACATACACTGGAGGCATTCCTCCTAATATACATATACATACACTGGAGGCATTCCTCCTAATATACATATACATACACTGGAGGCATTCCTCCTAATATACATATACATACACTGGAGACATTCCTCCTAATATACATATACATACACTGGAGACTTTCCTCCTAATATACATATACATACACTGGAGGCATTCCTCCTAATATACATACACATACACTGGAGGCATTCCTCCTAATATACATACACATACACTGGAGGCATTCCTCCTAATACACATATACATACACTGGAGACATTCCTCCTAATATACATATACATACACTGGAGGCATTCCTACTAATATACATATACATACACTGGAGGCATTCCTCCTAATATACATATACATACACTGGAGGCATTCCTCCTAATATACATATACATACACTGGAGGCATTCCTCCTAATATACATATACATACACTGGAGGCAATCCTCCTAATATACATATACATACACTGGAAGCATTCCTGCTAATATACATATACATACACTGGAGGCATTCCTCCTAATATACATATACATACACTGGAGGCATTCCTCCTAATATACATATACATACACTGGAGGCATTCCTCCTAATATACATATACATGCACTGGAGGCATTCCTCCTAATATACATATACTTACACTGGAGGCATTCCTCCTAATATACATATACATACACTGGAGACATTCCTCCTAATATACATATACATACACAGGAGACATTCCTCCTAATATACATATACATACACTGGAGGCATTCTTCCTAATATACATATACATACACTGGAGGCATTCCTACTAATATACATATACATACACTGGAGGCATTCTTCCTAATATACATATACATACACTGGAGGCATTCTTCCTAATATACATATACATACACTGGAGACATTCCTCCTAATATATATACATACACTGGAGGCATTCCTCCTAATATACATATACATACACTGGAGGCATTCCTCCTAATATACATATACATACACTGGAGGCATTCCTCCTAATATACATATACATACACTGGAGGCATTCCTCCTAATATACATATACATACACTGGAGGCATTCCTCCTAATATACATATACATACACTGGAGGCATTCCTCCTAATATACATATACATACACTGGAGGCATTCCTCCTAATATACATATACATACACTGGAGGCATTCCTCCTAATATACATATACATACACTGGAGGCATTCCTCCTAATATACATATACATACACTGGAGACATTCCTCCTAATATACATATACATACACTGGAGACATTCCTCCTAATATACATATACATACACTGGAGGCATTCCTCCTAATATACATACACATACACTGGAGGCATTCCTCCTAATATACATACACATACACTGGAGGCATTCCTCCTAATACACATATACATACACTGGAGACATTCCTCCTAATATACATATACATACACTGGAGGCATTCCTCCTAATATACATATACATACACTGGAGGCATTCCTCCTAATATACATATACATACACTGGAGGAATACCTCCTAATATACATATACATACACTGGAGGCATTCCTCCTAATATACATATACATACACTGGAGGCATTCCTCCTAATATACATATACATGCACTGGAGACATTCCTCCTAATATACATATACATACACTGGAGGCATTCCTCCTAATATACATATACATACACTGGAGGCATTCCTCCTAATATACATATACATACACTGGAGGCATTCCTCCTAATATACATATACATACACTGGAGACATTCCTCCTAATATACATATACATACACTGGAGACTTTCCTCCTAATATACATATACATACACTGGAGGCATTCCTCCTAATATACATACACATACACTGGAGGCATTCCTCCTAATATACATACACATACACTGGAGGCATTCCTCCTAATACACATATACATACACTGGAGACATTCCTCCTAATATACATATACATACACTGGAGGCATTCCTACTAATATACATATACATACACTGGAGGCATTCCTCCTAATATACATATACATACACTGGAGGCATTCCTCCTAATATACATATACATACACTGGAGGCATTCCTCCTAATATACATATACATACACTGGAGGCAATCCTCCTAATATACATATACATACACTGGAAGCATTCCTGCTAATATACATATACATACACTGGAGGCATTCCTCCTAATATACATATACATACACTGGAGGCATTCCTCCTAATATACATATACATGCACTGGAGGCATTCCTCCTAATATACATATACTTACACTGGAGGCATTCCTCCTAATATACATATACATACACTGGAGACATTCCTCCTAATATACATATACATACACAGGAGACATTCCTCCTAATATACATATACATACACTGGAGGCATTCTTCCTAATATACATATACATACACTGGAGGCATTCCTACTAATATACATATACATACACTGGAGGCATTCTTCCTAATATACATATACATACACTGGAGGCATTCTTCCTAATATACATATACATACACTGGAGACATTCCTCCTAATATATATACATACACTGGAGGCATTCCTCCTAATATACATATACATACACTGGAGACATTCCTCCTAATATACATATACATACACTGGAGGCATTCTTCCTAATATACATATACATACACTGGAGACATTCCTCCTAATATACATATACACACACTGGAGACATTCCTCCTAATATACATATACATACACTGGAGGCATTCTTCCTAATATACATATACATACACTGGAGGCATTCCTCCTAATATACATATACATACACTGGAGGCATTCCTCCTAATATACATATACATACACTGGAAGCATTCCTCCTAATATACATATACATATACATACACTGGAGGCATTCCTCCTAATATACATATACATACACTGGAGGCATTCCTCCTAATATACATATACATACACTGGAGGCATTCCTCCTAATATACATATCCATACACTGGAGGTATTCCTCCTAATATACATATACATACACTGGAGGCATTCCTACTAATATACATATACATACACTGGAGGCATTCCTCCTAATATACATATACATACACTGGAGGCATTCCTCATAATATACATATATATACACTGGAGGCATTCCTCCTAATATACATATATATATACACTGGAGGCATTCCTCCTAATATACATATACATACACTGGAGGCATTCCTCCTAATATACACATACATACACAGGAGACTTTCCTCCTAATATACATATACATACACTGGAGGCATTCCCCCTAATATACATATACATACACTGGAAGCATTCCTCCTAATATACATATACATACACAGGAGGCATTCCTCCTAATATACATATACATACACTGGAGGCATTCCTCCTAATATACATACACATACACTGGAGGCATTCCTCCTAATATACATATACATACACTGGAGACATTCCTCCTAATATACATATACATACACTGGAGGCATTCCTGCTAATATACATATACATACACTGGAGGCATTGCTCCTAATATATATATACATACACTGGAGACATTCCTCCTAATATACATATACATGCACTGGAGGCATTCCTCCTAATATTCATATACATACACTGGAGGCATTCCTCCTAATATACATATACATACACTGGAGGCATTCCTCCTAATATACATATACATACACTGGAGACATTCCTCCTAATATACATATACATACACAGGAGACATTCCTCCTAATATACATATACAAACACTGGAGGCATTCCTCCTAATATACATATACATACACTGGAGGCATTCCTCCTAATATACATATACATACACTGGAGGCATTCCTCCTAATATACATATACATACACTGGAGACATTGCTCCTAATATACATATACATACACTGGAGGCATTCCTCCTAATGTACATATACATACACTGGAGGCATTCCTCCTAATATACATATACATACACTGGAGGCATTCCTCCTAATATACATATACATACACTGGAGACATTCCTCCTAATATACATATACATACACTGGAGGCATTCCTCCTAATATACATATACATACACTGGAGACATTCCTCCTAATATACATATACATACACTGGAGGCATTCCTCCTATTATACATATACATACACTGGAGGCATTCCTCCTATTATACATATACATACACTGGAGGCATTCCTCCTAATATACATCTACATACACTGGAGGCATTCCTCCTAATATACATATACATACACTGGAGACATTCCTCCTAATACACATATACATACACTGGAGACATTTCTCCTAATATACATATACATACACTGGAGACATTCCTCCTAATATACATATACATACACTGGAGGCATTCCTCCTAATATACATACACATACACTGGAGGCATTCCTCCTAATATACATATACATACACTGGAGGCATTCCACCTAATATACATATACATACTCTGGAGACATTCCACCTAATATACATATACATACACTGGAGGCATTCCTCCTAATATACATATACATACTCTGGAGACATTCCACCTAATATACATATACATACACTGGAGGCAGTACTCCTAATATACATATACATACACTGGAAGCATTCCTGCTAATATACCTATACATGCACTGGAGGCATTCCTCCTAATATACATATACATACACTGGAGGCATTCCTCCTAATATACATATACATACACTGGAGGCATTCCTCCTAATATACATATACATACACTGGAGACATTCCTCCTAATATACATATACATACACTGGAGTCATTCCTCCTAATATACATATACATACACTGGAGACATTCCTCCTAATATACATCTACATACACTGGAGGCATTCCTCCTAATATACATATCCATACACTGGAAGCATTCCTCCTAATATACATATACATACACTGGAGGCATTCCTCCTAATATACATATACATACACTGGAGACATTCCTCCTAATATACATATACATACACTGGAGACATTCCTCCTAATATACATATACATACACTGGAAGCATTCCTCCTAATATACATATACATACACTGGAGGCATTCCTCCTAATATACATATACATACACTGGAGACATTCTACCTAATATACATATACATACACTGGAGGCATTCCTCCTAATATACATATACATACACTGGAAGCATTCCTCCTAATATACATATACATACACTGGAGACATTCCTCCTAATATACATATACATACACTGGAGGCATTCCTCCTAATATACATATACATACACTGGAGACATTCCTCCTAATATACATATACATACACTGGAGGCATTCCTCCTAATATACATATACATACACTGGAGGCATTCCTCCTAATATACATATACATACACTGGAGGCATTCCTCCTAATATACATATACATACACTGGAGGCATTCCTCCTAATATACATATACATACACTGGAGGCAATCCTCCTAATATACATATACATACACTGGAAACATTCCTGCTAATATACATATACATACACTGGAGGCATTCTTCCTAATATACATATACATACACTGGAGGCATTACTCCTAATATACATATACATACACTGGAGGCATTCCTCCTAATATACATATACATACACTGGAGGCATTCCTCCTAATATACATATACATACACTGGAGGCATTCCTCCTAATATACATATACATACACTGGAGGCATTCCTCCTAATATACATATACATACACTGGAGGCAATCCTCCTAATATACATATACATACACTGGAAACATTCCTGCTAATATACATATACATACACTGGAGGCATTCCTCCTAATATACATATACATACACTGGAGGCATTCCTCCTAATATACATATACATACACTGGAGGCATTCCTCCTAATATACATATACATACACTGGAGGCATTCCTCCTAATATACATATACATACACTGGAGGCATTCCTCCTAATATACATATACATACACTGGAGACATTCCTGCTAATATACATATACATACACTGGAGGCATTCCTCCTAATATACATATACATACACTGGAGGCATTCCTCCTAATATACATATACATACACTGGAGGCATTCCTCCTAATATACATATACATACACTAGAGGCATTCCTCCTAATTTACATATACATACACTGGAGGCATTCCTCCTAATATACATATACATACACTGGAAGCATTCCTCCTAATATACATATACATACACTGGAGGCATTCCTCCTAATATACATATACATACACTGGAGGCATTCCTCCTAATATACATATACATACACTGGAGGCATTCCTCCTAATATACATATTCATACACTGGAGGTATTCCTCCTAATATACATATACATACACTGGAGGCATTCCTCCTAATATACATATACATACACTGGAGGCATTCCTCCTAATATACATATACATACACTGGAGGCATTCCTCCTAATATACATATACATACACTGGAGGCATTCCTCCTAATATACATACACTGGAAGCATTCCTCCTAATATACATATACATACACTGGAGGCATTCCTCCTAATATACATATACATACACTGGAGGCATTTCTCCTAATATACATATACATACACTGGAGACATTCCTCCTAATATACATATACATACACTGGAGGCATTCCTCCTAATATACATATACATACACTGGAGACATTCCTCCTAATATACATATACATACACTGGAGGCATTCCTCCTAATATACATATACATGCACTGGAGGCATTCCTCCTAATATACATATACATACACTGGAGACATTCCTCCTAATATACATATACATACACTGGAGGCATTCCTCCTAATATACATATACATGCACTGGAGGCATTCCTCCTAATATACATATTCATACACTGGAGGTATTCCTCCTAATATACATATACATACACTGGAGGCATTCCTCCTAATATACATATACATACACTGGAGGCATTCCTCCTAATATACATATACATACACTGGAGGCATTCCTCCTAATATACATATACATACACTGGAGGCATTCCTCCTAATATACATACACTGGAAGCATTCCTCCTAATATACATATACATACACTGGAGGCATTCCTCCTAATATACATATACATACACTGGAGGCATTCCTCCTAATATACATATACATACACTGGAGGCATTTCTCCTAATATACATATACATACACTGGAGACATTCCTCCTAATATACATATACATACACTGGAGGCATTCCTCCTAATATACATATACATACACTGGAGACATTCCTCCTAATATACATATACATACACTGGAGGCATTCCTCCTAATATACATATACATGCACTGGAGGCATTCCTCCTAATATACATATACACACACTGGAGACATTCCTCCTAATATACATATACATACACTGGAGGCATTCCTCCTAATATACATACACATACACTGGAGGCATTCCTCCTAATATACATATACATACTCTGGAGACATTCTACCTAATATACATATACATACACTGGAGGCATTCCTCCTAATATACATATACATACACTGGAGGCATTCCTCCTAATATACATATACATACACTGGAGGCATTCCTCCTAATATACATATACATACACTGGAGACATTCTTCCTAATATACATATACATACACTGGAAGCATTCCTGCTAATATACATATACATACACTGGAGGCATTCTTCCTAATATACATATACATACACTGGAAGCATTCCTGCTAATATACATATACATACACTGGAAGCATTCTTCCTAATATACATATACATACACTGGAGGCATTCCTCCTAATATACATATACATACACTGGAGGCATTCTTCCTAATATACATATACATACACTGGAAGCATTCCTGCTAATATACATATACATACACTGGAAGCATTCTTCCTAATATACATATACATACACTGGAGACATTCTTCCTAATATACATATACATACACTGGAAGCATTCCTGCTAATATACATATACATACACTGGAGGCATTCTTCCTAATATACATATACATACACTGGAAGCATTCCTGCTAATATACATATACATACACTGGAAGCATTCTTCCTAATATACATATACATACACTGGAGGCATTCCTCCTAATATACATATACATACACTGGAGGCATTCTTCCTAATATACATATACATACACTGGAAGCATTCCTGCTAATATACATATACATACACTGGAGGCATTCCTCCTAATATACATATACATACACTGGAGGCATTCCTCCTAATATACATATACATACACTGGAGGCATTCCTCCTAATATATATATACATACACTGGAGGCATTCTTCCTAATATACATATACATACACTGGAAGCATTCCTCCTAATATACATATACATACACCGGAGGCATTCCTCCTAATATACATATCCATACACTGGAGACATTCCTCCTAATATACATATACATACACTGGAAGCATTCCTCCTAATATACATATACATACACTGGAGACATTCCTCCTAATATACATATACATACACTGGAGGCATTCCTCCTAATATACATATACATACACTGGAGGCATTCCTCGTAATATACATATACATACACTGGAGGCATTCCTCCTAATATACATATACATACACTGGAGGCATTCCTCCTAATATACATATACATGCACTGGAGACATTCCTCCTAATATACATATACATACACTGGAGACATTCCTCCTAATATACATATACATACACTGGAGGCATTCCTCCTAATATACATACACATACACTGGAGGCATTCCTCCTAATATACATGTACATACACTGGGGGCATTCCTCCTAATATACATATACATACACTGGAGGCATTCCTCCTAATATACATATACATACACTGGAGGCATTCCTCCTAATATACATATACATACACTGGAGGCGGCATTCCTCCTAATATACATATACATACACTGGAGACATTCCTCCTAATATACATATACATACACTGGAGGCATTCCTCCTAATATACATATACATACACTGGAGGCATTCCTCCTAATATACATATACATACACTGGAGGCATTCCTCCTAATATACATATACATACACTGGAGGCATTCCTCCTAATATACATATACATACACTGGAGACATTCCTCCTAATATACATATACATGCACTGGAGGCATTCCTCCTAATATACATATAAATACACTGGAGGCATTCCTCCTAATATACATATACATACACTGGAAGCATTCCTCCTAATATACATATACATACACTGGAGGCATTCCTCCTAATATACATATACATACACTGGAGGCATTCCTCCTAATATACATATACATACACTGGAGGCATTCCTCCTAATATATATATACACATACACTGGAGGCATTCCTCCTAATATACATATACATACACTGGAGGCATTCCTCCTATTATACATATACATACACTGGAGACATTCCTCCTAATATACATATACATGCACTGGAGGCATTCCTCCTAATATACATATAAATACACTGGAGGCATTCCTCCTAATATACATATACATACACTGGAAGCATTCCTCCTAATATACATATACATACACTGGAGGCATTCCTCCTAATATACATATACATACACTGGAGGCATTCCTCCTAATATACATATACATACACTGGAGGCATTCCTCCTAATATACATATACATACACTGGAGGCAGTCCTCCTAATATACATATACATATACATACACTGGAGACATTGCTCCTAATATACATATACATACACTGGAGGCATTCCTCCTAATATACATATACATACACTGGAGGCATTCCTCTTAATATACATATACATACACTGGAGGCATTCCTCATAATATACATATATATATATATATATACACTGGAGGCATTTCAGTAAGAGCAGACGGAGTGAAAAGTACGAGATCCCCAACCCTGAGCAATTGGGATGTTTCACGTGTCAGGCGGGTTTCCTGTAAGAGAAGAATTTCAGAGATTGGAGTCAATTAACTTGAAAAAAAAGCCCAATTAAAATAAATTCTATAAAACACCCGTAGGGTCAAATGTTCTATACGTCTCTATATGAATTCGCTGAGGGAAGGATTTTGGCACCTCATGACCTCTTCAAACATGAAAAGCTGCCTGAGAAACATTCTAATAATAAGGAGGCCCCAAAATCTGTCAGCTGCTTCTTCATTTCTGAGGCCTGTGTTTGTAGCACATTAGGGTCACATATAGCGTTTCTCCTCCGGTCCCAGGACACATTTTAAATATGATGATGTATATGGAGAAATATTACCTAGTGCCCTATAGTTGCGCCCCTCTGCCGTTTTAGAGTACCAAAATAGCTGCAGCACTTCTTAGACTATGAGTTTGAGACACTCCTACTGTTTTTGCATGAGCAGCTCTGTTCAATCCGTGAACAGAGGGAGTGTCAAACACTCAGTCTGAGAAGCGCTATGGCCATCTTTAAACAACAGAGGGTACCCAGTAGTGTAACTACCACTGTAGCAGCCATAGTGGCGGCTACGTGGGCCGTGGCATGTGTGGGCCCATGCCACCCGCCTGCACGGGCCGCAACATGCCCAGTGGCGCAAGTAGCAGCTGCTGTGGCTGCTACAGCGGTAGCGACGCCACATTCAATAGTATCTGCGTCCTTAGGACGCAGATACTATTGAACACTATGGCAGAGCAGGGACCTCACTGCTCTGCCATTTACTAGGCTACAGGCCGTTCCACATGCAGCCTATCAGGCCCAGGGACAAGATCCCTGTGCAGGCTGGTGTGATGACATCACTGGATCACGCCAGCCTACGCATCGATCCTGTCGGCGTTGTGGAGGCTGTGTAGAAGCTCCATTCATTGCGGGAATGGGGCATAGGTGAGTATAACTTTTTTGTTTTATTTGTTTTGGGGGCCCTGTATGGTGCTATCTACAGGGGGCTGTATGGCGATATCTTAATGGGGCTGTATGGCAGCATCTACACGGAGAGATGGGGACGATATTTACAGGGGGCTGTATGGCACTATTTACAAGGAGGGGCTGTATGGTGCTATTTACAGGGGGGCTGTATGGTGCTATTTACAGGGGGGCTGTTTGGCATTATCTACAGGGAGGGGCTGTATGGCACTATCTACAGAGGGGCTGTATGGCACTATCTACAGGGGGGCTGTATGGCACTATCTACAGGGAGGGTCTGTATGGTGCTATTTACAGGGGGGCTGTATGGCACTATCTACAGGGGGCGCTGTATGACACTATCTACAGGGGGCGCTGTATGGCACTATCTACAGGGGGCTGTATGGCACTATCTACAGGGGGGCTGTATGGCACTATCTACAGGGGGCTGTATGGCACTATCTACAGGGAGGGGCTGTATGGCACTATCTACAGGGGGGGCTGTATGGCACTATCTACAGGGGGCTGTATGGCACTATCTACAGGGAGGGGCTGTATGGTGCTATTTACAGGGGGGCTGTATGGCACTATCTACAGGGGGGCTGTATGGCACTATCTACAGGGGGCTGTATGGCACTATCTACAGGAGGGGCTGTATGGCACTATCTACAGGGGGGCTGTATGGCACTATATACAGGGAGGGGCTGTATGGTGCTATTTACAGGGGGGCTGTATGGCACTATCTACAGGGGGGCTGTATGGCACTATCTACAGGGAGGGCTGTATGGCACTATCTACAGGAGGGCTGTATGGAGCTATCTACAGGGGGTCTGTATGGTGCTATTTACAGGGGAGCTGTATGGCACTATAGGGAGGGGCGTTATGGTGTTATTTACAGTGGGGGCTGTATGGCACTATCTACAGGGGAGGGCTGTATGGCACTATCTACAGGGGGGCTCTATGGCACTATCTACAGGGGTGCTGTATGGCACTATCTACAGGGAGGGCTGTATGGAGCTATCTACAGGGGGCTGTATGGCACTATCTACTGGGAGGGTCTGTATGGTGCTATTTACAGGGGGGCTGTATGGCACTTTCTACCGGGGGGCTGCATGGCACTATCTACAGGGGGCTGTATTGCACTATCTACAGGGAGGGGCTGTATGGCACTATCTACAGGGGGACTGTATGGCACTATCTACAGGGAGGGGCTGTATGGTGCTATTTACAGGGGGGCTGTATGGCACTATCTACAGGGGGGCTGTATGGCACTATTTACAGGGGTGCTGTATGGCACTATCTACAGGGAGGGGCTGTATGGGGCTATTTACAGGGGGCTGTATGACACTATAGGGAAGGGCGTTATGGTGTTATTTACAGGGGGACCCAGTTTTTCTTAGTTACGCCCCTGAGGGGACCCCTTAAGCGGCAGATCCACGGCAGAGAGGCGCAACTGGAGGGCACAAGGTAATATTACTCCATATACATTATCATATTTATAAATTTTGTCCTCAGACCGGAGGGGCGCTTTATCACCGGCCGTGTTACAGAAACAAAAAGGATTAAAATGTAATGTTTAATTAAAAAAATGAAATCTTTAGATTTCAGCTCCACTTTGCTTTAACTTCCGTGAAACACCTAAAGGGTTTACAAACTTTCTAAATGCTGTTTTGAATACTTTAGAGAGTGCAGTTTTTTAAAATTGGATGATTATTGGTGTTTTCTAGTATAAAGGCCCCTCAAAGCCACTTCAGAACTAAATTGGCGCCTAAAAAATATGTTTTGGAAATCTTAAAAACTGCTGCAAAACGTAAAAATAAAACGGCATTTAAAAAATGATGTCAACATAAAGTGGTCATGTGGTGAATGATAATTATTAACTCATTTGTGTGGTATAACGATCGTACAAGGAGACAAATAACAATTTTGGAAAATGTTGGCGTTTTTCACAAACAAACAAATATTTTGACCACAATTTACCACTAACAACGTACAATGTGTAACAAAAGAACATTCTCAGAGTCACCTGGATGAGTAAAAGCATTACAAAATTATTTAGACATAAAGTGACAAATGTCGGATTTCAAAATTGGGGCTTTGTCATTAAGGCCAAAACTGACTGCAGCGCCAATGGGTTAAAAGTCAGACAATCAGTCAATTCTTCTCCCACCCCAACCCCAAGTCTTTCATATTAGAATTTCCCCATTTCCGATGTAGAAGCACTGGTTTGAGTCCTGCAGGTAAGCCAGATGTATTGTAAGGCAGGATAGGGATGTCTAAGTTGGGTGCCACAGCCACACCTGGAGTACCCACACCCTCAGGTGTGGCTGTGGCACCCAACTTAGACATCCATACCCTGCCTTACACTGTCCAGCGATTTATGACAGGGGCTTATGGCACTATGTTTGGGCAGACTTAGTAATGACCCCCTCCAAGATTAGAAATAGTGCACCTCAGGTAGGAAAGAGGTGTATAAGGGATCAGATCTACTGCCATA